>NC_092166.1:39963763-40263763 GCF_045791955.1 Oncorhynchus clarkii lewisi
CACCTTCAGATGGATGTATGTTTTCAGAGAGAAGCCAGCTGTGAGCCTGGGACCAGGCACGGTGGATAAAGAGTCACGTTCAGATGGATGTGTGGTTTCAGAGAGAAGCCAGCTGTGAGCCTGGGACCAGGCACGGTGGATAAAGACTCACCTTCAGATGGATGTGTGGTTTCAGAGAGAAACCAGTTGTCATCCTGGGACCAGACACGGTGGATAAAGACTCACCTTCAGATGGATGTGTGGTTTCAGAGAGAAGCCAGCTGTGAGCCTGGGACCAGGCAGGGGGGATAAAGACTCACCTTCAGATGGATGTGTGTTTTCAGAGAGAAACCAGCTGTGATACTGGGACCAGGCACGGTGGATAAAGAGTCACCTTCAGATGGATGTGTTGTTTCAGAGAGAAGCCAGCTGTGAGCCTGGGACCAGACACGGTGGATAAAGACTCACCTTCAGATGGATATAGGGTTTCAGAGAGAAACCAGCTGTGAGCCTGGGACCAGACACGGTGGATAAAGACTCACCTTCAGATGGATGTGTGGTTTCTCAGAGACGCCAGCTGTGAGCCTGGGACCAGGCAGGGTGGATAAAGACTCACCTTCAGATGGATGTGTGGTTTCAGAGAGAAGCCAGCTGTGAGCCTGGGACCAGGCACGGTGGATAAAGACTCACCTTCAGATGGATGTGTGGTTTCAGAGACAAGCCAGCTGTGAGCCTGGGACCAGACACGGTGGATAAAGAGTCACCTTCAGATGGATGTGTGGTTTCAGAGAGAAGCCAGCTGTGTGCCTGGGACCAGGCATGGTGGATAAAGACTCACCTTAAGATGGATGTGTGGTTTCAGAGAGAAACCAGTTGTCAGCCTTGTACCAGACACGGTGGATAAAGACTCACCTTCAGATGGATGTGTGGTTTCAGAGAGAAGCCAGCTGTGAGCCTGGGACCAGGCAGGGGGGATAAAGACTCACCTTCAGATGGATGTGTGGTTTCAGAGAGAAACCAGGTGAGCCTGTGAGCCTGGGACCAGGCAGGGTGGATGAAGTGTCACCTTCAGATGGATGTGTGGTTTCAGAGAGAAGCCAGCTGTGAGCCTGTGACCAGGCAGGGTGGATAAAGTCTCACTTTCAGATGGATGTGTGGTTTCAGAGAGAAACCAGCTGTGAGCCTGGGACCAGACACTGTGGATAAAGAGTCACCTTCAGATGGATGTGTGGTTTCAGAGAGCAACCAGCTGTGAGCCTGGGACCAGGCAGTGTAGATAAAGAGTCACCTTCAGATGGATGTGTGGTTTCAGAGAGAAGCCAACTGTGAGCCTGGGACCAGGCAGGGTGGATAAAGACACACCTTCAGATGGATGTGTGGTTTCAGAGAGAAGCCAGCTGTGAGTCTGGGACCAGACACGGTGGATAAAGAGTCACCTTCAGATGGATGTATGTTTTCAGAGAGAAGAAAGCTGTGAGCCTGGGACCAGGCACGGTGGATAAAGAGTCACGTTCAGATGGATGTGTGGTTTCAGAGAGAAGCCAGCTGTGAGCCTGGGACCAGGCACGGTGGATAAAGACTCACCTTCAGATGGATGTGTGGTTTCAGAGAGAAACCAGTTGTCATCCTGGGACCAGACACGGTGGATAAAGACTCACCTTCAGATGGATGTGTGGTTTCAGAGAGAAGCCAGCTGTGAGCCTGGGACCAGGCAGGGGGGATAAAGACTCACCTTCAGATGGATGTGTGTTTTCAGAGAGAAACCAGCTGTGATACTGGGACCAGGCACGGTGGATAAAGAGTCACCTTCAGATGGATGTGTTGTTTCAGAGAGAAGCCAGCTGTGAGCCTGGGACCAGACACGGTGGATAAAGACTCACCTTCAGATGGATATAGGGTTTCAGAGAGAAACCAGCTGTGAGCCTGGGACCAGACACGGTGGATAAAGACTCACCTTCAGATGGATGTGTGGTTTCTCAGAGACGCCAGCTGTGAGCCTGGGACCAGGCAGGGTGGATAAAGACTCACCTTCAGATGGATGTGTGGTTTCAGAGAGAAGCCAGCTGTGAGCCTGGGACCAGGCACGGTGGATAAAGACTCACCTTCAGATGGATGTGTGGTTTCAGAGACAAGCCAGCTGTGAGCCTGGGACCAGACACGGTGGATAAAGAGTCACCTTCAGATGGATGTGTGGTTTCAGAGAGAAGCCAGCTGTGTGCCTGGGACCAGGCATGGTGGATAAAGACTCACCTTAAGATGGATGTGTGGTTTCAGAGAGAAACCAGTTGTCAGCCTTGTACCAGACACGGTGGATAAAGACTCACCTTCAGATGGATGTGTGGTTTCAGAGAGAAGCCAGCTGTGAGCCTGGGACCAGGCAGGGGGGATAAAGACTCACCTTCAGATGGATGTGTGGTTTCAGAGAGAAACCAGCTGTGAGCCTGGGACCAGGCAGGGTGGATGAAGTGTCACCTTCAGATGGATGTGTGGTTTCAGAGAGAAGCCAGCTGTGAGCCTGTGACCAGGCAGCTGTGAGGTGGATAAAGAGACTCACTTTCAGATGGATGTGTGGTTTCAGAGAGCAACCAGCTGTGAGCCTGGGACCAGACACTGTGGATAAAGAGTCACCTTCAGATGGATGTGTGGTTTCAGAGAGCAACCAGCTGTGAGCCTGGGACCAGGCAGTGTAGATAAAGAGTCACCTTCAGATGGATGTGTGGTTTCAGAGAGAAGCCAACTGTGAGCCTGGGACCAGGCAGGGTGGATAAAGACACACCTTCAGATGGATGTGTGGTTTCAGAGAGAAGCCAGCTGTGAGTCTGGGACCAGACACGGTGGATAAAGAGTCACCTTCAGATGGATGTATGTTTTCAGAGAGAAGAAAGCTGTGAGCCTGGGACCAGGCACGGTGGATAAAGAGTCACGTTCAGATGGATGTGTGGTTTCAGAGAGAAGCCAGCTGTGAGCCTGGGACCAGGCACGGTGGATAAAGACTCACCTTCAGATGGATGTGTGGTTTCAGAGAGAAACCAGTTGTCATCCTGGGACCAGACACGGTGGATAAAGACTCACCTTCAGATGGATGTGTGGTTTCAGAGAGAAGCCAGCTGTGAGCCTGGGACCAGGCAGGGGGGATAAAGACTCACCTTCAGATGGATGTGTGTTTTCAGAGAGAAACCAGCTGTGATACTGGGACCAGGCACGGTGGATAAAGAGTCACCTTCAGATGGATGTGTTGTTTCAGAGAGAAGCCAGCTGTGAGCCTGGGACCAGACACGGTGGATAAAGACTCACCTTCAGATGGATATAGGGTTTCAGAGAGAAACCAGCTGTGAGCCTGGGACCAGACACGGTGGATAAAGACTCACCTTCAGATGGATGTGTGGTTTCTCAGAGACGCCAGCTGTGAGCCTGGGACCAGGCAGGGTGGATAAAGACTCACCTTCAGATGGATGTGTGGTTTCAGAGAGAAGCCAGCTGTGAGCCTGGGACCAGGCACGGTGGATAAAGACTCACCTTCAGATGGATGTGTGGTTTCAGAGACAAGCCAGCTGTGAGCCTGGGACCAGACACGGTGGATAAAGAGTCACCTTCAGATGGATGTGTGGTTTCAGAGAGAAGCCAGCTGTGTGCCTGGGACCAGGCATGGTGGATAAAGACTCACCTTAAGATGGATGTGTGGTTTCAGAGAGAAACCAGTTGTCAGCCTTGTACCAGACACGGTGGATAAAGACTCACCTTCAGATGGATGTGTGGTTTCAGAGAGAAGCCAGCTGTGAGCCTGGGACCAGGCAGGGGGGATAAAGACTCACCTTCAGATGGATGTGTGGTTTCAGAGAGAAACCAGCTGTGAGCCTGGGACCAGGCAGGGTGGATGAAGTGTCACCTTCAGATGGATGTGTGGTTTCAGAGAGAAGCCAGCTGTGAGCCTGTGACCAGGCAGGGTGGATAAAGACTCACTTTCAGATGGATGTGTGGTTTCAGAGAGAAACCAGCTGTGAGCCTGGGACCAGACACTGTGGATAAAGAGTCACCTTCAGATGGATGTGTGGTTTCAGAGAGCAACCAGCTGTGAGCCTGGGACCAGGCAGTGTAGATAAAGAGTCACCTTCAGATGGATGTGTGGTTTCAGAGAGAAGCCAACTGTGAGCCTGGGACCAGGCAGGGTGGATAAAGACACACCTTCAGATGGATGTGTGGTTTCAGAGAGAAGCCAGCTGTGAGTCTGGGACCAGACACGGTGGATAAAGAGTCACCTTCAGATGGATGTATGTTTTCAGAGAGAAGCCAGCTGTGAGCCTGGGACCAGGCACGGTGGATAAAGAGTCACCTTCAGATGGATGTGTGGTTTCAGAGAGAAGCCAGCTGTGAGCCTGGGACCAGACACGGTGGATAAAGAGTCACCTTCAGATGGATGTGTGGTTACAGAGAGAAACCAGCTGTGAGCCTGGGACCAGACACGGTGGATAAAGACTCACCTTCAGATGGATGTGTGGTTTCAGAGAGAAGCCAGCTGTGAGCCTGGGACCAGGCACGGTGGATAAAGAGTCACCTTCAGATGGATGTGTGGTTTCAGAGAGAAGCCAGCTGTGAGCCTGAGACCAGACACGGTGGATAAAGACTCACCTTCAGATGGATGTGTTGTTTTAGGGAGAAACCAGCTGTGAGCCTGGGACCAGACACGGTGGATAAAGAGTCACCTTCAGATGGATGTGTGGTTTCAGAGAGAAGCCAGCTGTGAGCCTGGGACCAGGCACGGTGGATAAAGAGTCACCTTCAGATGGATGTGTGGTTTCAGAGAGAAGCCAGCTGTGAGCCTGGGACCACACACAGTGGATAAAGAGTCACCTTCAGATGGATGTGTGGTTTCAGAGAGAAGCCAGCTGTGAGCCTGGGACCAGACACGATGGATAAAGAGTCACCTTCAGATGGATGTGTGGTTTCAGAGAGAAGCCAGCTGTGAGCCTGGGACCAGGCACGGTGGATAAAGAGTCACCTTCAGATGGATGTGTGGTTTCAGAGAGAAGCCAGCTGTGAGCCTGGGACCAGACACGGTGGATAAAGAGTCACCTTCAGATGGATGTGTGGTTTCAGAGAGAAGCCAGCTGTGAGCCTGGGACCACACACGGTGGATAAAGAGTCACCTTCAGATGGATGTGTGGTTTCAGAGAGAAGCCAGCTGTGAGCCTGGGACCAGACACGGTGGATGGCATCCTTTTCCCACACAGCAATTTAAAGAAATCCAGTGATAAATGGACTGCTTTTGAAGATAATGTTTTAGAATATTTATTTGTTGTCTAAAATTAGAAGGCTCTTTAAAGTGATTTGAGTTGTCAATGTGCCGCATTGCATTGTTAAATAAAAAGTTCTTAATTCATGGCATGGTTGAATAGACATGCAGACAAATTCATTAATGCAGGAAAATATAAATAATAGCCTACTGTCTGTAGTCATAAAAACAATTAGGCTAAATAAATTTGTCACGTTCTGACCTTTATTTCCTTTGTTTTGTATTCATTATTTAGTATGGTCAGGGCGTGAGTTGGGGTGGGCAGTCTATGTTTGATTTTCTATGATTTGGGGATTTCTATGTTTCGGCCTACTATGGTTCTCAATCAAAGGCAGGTGTCATTAGTTGTCTCTGATTGAGAATCATACTTAGGTAGCCTGGGTTTCACTGTGTGTTTGTGGGTGATTGTTCCTGTCTCTGTGTTTGCACCAGATAGGGCTGTTTTGGTTTTTCACATTTCTTATTTTGTTAGTCGA
This sequence comes from Oncorhynchus clarkii lewisi, assembly GCF_045791955.1. Taxonomy (NCBI): domain Eukaryota; kingdom Metazoa; phylum Chordata; class Actinopteri; order Salmoniformes; family Salmonidae; genus Oncorhynchus; species Oncorhynchus clarkii. The sequence continues at coordinate 39,969,509 of NC_092166.1, forward strand.
TTCATGTATAGTTTCTTTATTAAAGAACCATGAATAATCACCAAGCTGCGTTTTGGTCCGCCTCTCCTTCAACTCAAGAAAACTGTTACAAAATTGATATTATTTTGTTGGGTAACAGATCGGCTCTTGGAACTCATTAAGTGGCTGCTCCTATCTTCAATATAATCATTCATTCAGAAGGTTAAACCCATAGGTCTTAGGCCTGCAGTGAATTAAATTACCAGGTTTGTTTTTCATTAGGTAATGATAATCCATGCCTTCTGAGAATGTTGGTTATGGGTGGAGTTATACATTTGGCTGTTAGAAGTATTACAATGAAAATGTACATTTAATCCGTCTGTCTGCATGTTTCAAGACATGGCATATAAGGGTGCAGTGAGACGGGTTGGAGGATACTTTTCTCGTGAGTCATCTAGAAAAAACGTTTACTTAAAAACGGAAAATCAACCAATGTCTGCCTTTAAATGCTTTATTATCCAAATGTTGAAAGTTTGTGTGGGCGACAGAGAAACAAAATGGTGCAGTTTGAGGCCATGTGGAGGAGAGTGATGCGGACGCTGGAGATAGGTGTGTGTGTGAGCAGGTTGGTCTGGTTGACTTGCATCACTGGGCAGTTCGCGGCTGCGTTTCCCTTTATAATCTGTGATAGTCTGCAAGCTATCAGAGTCGGCGTAGTAGGATTTGAACTTAGTCCTGTATTAATGCTTTGCCTGTTTGATGGCTCGTCAGAGGTCATAGCGGGAGCTCTAGCCTTTAGCTCAGTGCGGATGTTGACTTTAATCCATGCCTTCTGGTTGGGATATGTACGTACAGTCACTGTGGGGACAACGTTGTCGATTAATTTATTAATGAAGCCAGTGACTGATGTGGTAAACTCCTCAATGTTATTGGATGAGTCCCAGAACATATTCCACTCTGTGCTAGCAAAACAGTCCTGTAGCTTAGCATTCTGATGTGCAGAAAGAAGATATTTTTGGTCATAGAAAACGATGGCGGAAACATTATGTACTAGAAAAGTTAACATCAGTGCTAAAAAACATACAAAAAAAACAGAATTGCAGAATATCTGAATTCCCTTTGATTAACTGTTCGGAGTTGTTTGATTACTTGCAAATTGATAGTGAGAAGTTTGTGCTAAATGTCTAGGCTGTATTGAGTAACACGTGTGATGTTTCTGTTTATTTATTCTCTTTATCCTTCTTTCTGTCAGATTTCTCCATATTTTCCATTGGTAAAATAAGGTTACCAAGGCCCATGCAGACCAGTGTATAAAGTGACATAGCAAATCAACAAATGTAAGAACAAGAGAAGGTAACACTTAACCTGACCGCTCTGCAATAGACCTATAATACCCTGTCATAGCAATGATTTAGCATATGGGTAAATCCATTTGAATTCAATCACTTTTTGACCCCATCCATTTTCCTAGAAATATAATTCATATAATTGACCTATACTTTCAGACCACTGCAGTGTAGCTTGTACACCATTGAAATTGAAATGTTATCTTCTAATTACTACCACAAAGATGGCCGCTCGTCTACCCACCATCGAATTTCAACTTAAGTGTCTATTCTATTATCTATTTTTCTATTATCTCTACAGATTCAAGTCAACATTCTCTGATGTGTGAACCTACCACCATCTTTCTGATACGATCTGAAAGTAAAAGTCCATTTGATTCCCATTTATCAGCAAAAACATGACACCTACCCTGTATTCAAGAGCATGTTGTCTCAACAGATGGCAGGCAAAACACAAGTCTCAGATTATGTAAAAAGCATCTAAGCTACCACATATACGAATATGAAAAAAAATCGGAGTTTACGCATTTTTTGATTATTTACATTTAAGATTTGAAAATTGAATTTAAAAATAAAAAATTAAACAGTATAACAACCCTATTTGTATGCTTTTAAATAATATTAATCTCAACCGTGTATCTTTTCAAGTGATGAAGACATGGATGTCCCATAGTATGGTAGGGTATGCAAAATAAGTCAACCTTGAGCACCTTTATCTCTTGAATGTTTTGCCATTCAGGTCCAAAAAGTAACTTTCTGCGTATTTCTACAATGGGAAAATATTCTCTGAAGGTGCTGTCAAAAAGTGATTGAATTCAAATAGATTGACCCATATTGCATAAATAGTAATACGAGTCGTTTTAAGACAGTAATCTCTTTCACCTCTCCTTCCAGGTCGGCCCATTCTTCCAACTGAGGACAAAAAACAGATTCCTCATGCAACGGATAGCAGCTAAAGTAGCTTGTTGAAACCTCTAGGGCCTAGCGGGAGAACAGTCCAAATGCCAACAGGAGAATGCAGAGAACTGCATTCTCCAGACACACAGTGTAACCTGTTGAGAACTGACGGTCTTTGAGTGATGCTTGACCAACAGCTTCACTAATGGTCCTCTGTAGCTCAGTTGGAAGAGCATGGGGCTTGCAAAGCCACGACAGTGGGTTTGATTCCCGGACCACCTATATGTAAAATGTATGCACGCATGACTGTAAGTCACTTTGGATAAAAGTGTCTGCTAAATGGCATATATTTGATACATCCGTTCCATCATACATCACTAACAACCTTTATACTTGTCTTTCCAGATTCTTCTGTTTTCCTGGCCAGTGGTGACCGGCGATAATTATATTTTGTACATTTATTTTCAATCTTTGCATTTCCTTTCTTGAGTTTCTCACTTTTCTTTCTAAATGTCTTTATGCATGCATATAAATAAAAGCACATTTCTTTGTAGCAAACGTTTGTGTCTCAAGTTGTTTTAAGATGTAGCACTGTAACTTGACAGGAGAGAAAGCACGGATGCATTAATGCTATTCCATACGCAGCATGCCCAGATGTTCATGTTTAAGTCCGCTAGTATCATCCTCATCATGTGCACACTGGCCATGCTATACATTGCTTTACTCATTGTCCTAGCTCACGCTAAGTAGGCTTACAAGTTTTGTCATTGAGTCACCAAGTGTGTGTGGGTGTGTGCTTTAGCTACTCTAAAACCATTGACAACTGCGAGCCATTTTCAAGGGATTGTCAAATAAATGCTACAACATGCGAAACATATTTTATTTTACCAGGCAAGTCGGTTAAGAACAAATTCTTATTTTCAGTGACGGTGTGGGTTAACTGCCTGTACAGGGGCAAAATGACAGATTTGTACCTTGTCAGCTCGGGGGTTTGAACTTGTAACCTTCCAGTTACTAGTCCAACGCTCTAACCACTAGGCTACCCTGCCGCCCCAAGTCTCTTGAAGAGTAATCAGAATTACTTGTTTCCTATTTTTCCATGTAAAACAATTGCACACATTGGGCTCTATCATCAGAGTTGTACAGCAACCATGCTTTTCATGATCAGCAAGGGACAGTTCAGAATTTACTGGGGAGGGGGACATGGTCCAAAATGGGCTCAGTTGGCAGATGGCGTATCGCTGCAGAATGCTGTGGTAGCCATGCTGGTTAAGTGTTCCTTGAGATCTAAAATAATCACTGACAGTGTCACCAGCAAAGCACCCCCACACCATCACACCTCTTCCTCCATGCTTCACAGTGGGAACCATACATGCTGAGATCATCCATTCAGTTACTCTGCATCTCACAGAGACACTGTGGTTGGAACCAAAAATCTCAAATTTGGACTAATCAAACCAAAGGACAGATTTCCACTGGTCTAATGTCCATTGCTCATGTTTCTTGGCACAAGCAAGTCTCTTTTCTTCTTATTGGTGTCCTTTAGTAGTGGTTTCTTCACAGCATTACGAGCATTAAAGCCTGATTCATGTAGTCTCCTCTAAACAGTTGATGTTGAGATGTGTCTGTTACTTGAACTCTGTGAAGCATTTATTTGGGCTGCAATCTAAGGTGCAGTTAACTCTAATGAACTTATCCTCTGCAGCAGAGGTAGCTCTGGGTCTTCCTTTTCTGTGGTGGTCCTCATGAGAGCTAGTTTCATCATAGCGCTTGGTGGTTTTTGCCACTGCACTTGCAGAAACTTTCAAAGGTCTTGAAATTATGCAGATTGACTGACCTTCATGTCTTAAATTAATGATAGACTGCTGTCTTTTTGCTTATTTGAGCTGTTTTTGAGCTATCTTCTGTACCAAATAGGGCTATCTTCTGTACACCATCCCTACCTTGTCATAACACATCTGATTGGCTCAAACTCATTAACAAGGAAAGATATTCAACAAATTAACTTTAAACAAGGCACACCTGTTAATTGAAATGCATTCCAGGTGACTACCTCATGAAGCTGGTTGAGACAATGCCAAGAGTGTGCAAAGCTGTCATTCAAGGCAGAGGGTGGCTTCTTTGAAGAATATAAAATATAAAATATATGTTTTTTTGTTAAACACTTTTCTGGTTACTTCATGATTCCATATGTGTTATTTCATAGTTTTGATGTCTTCATTGTTATTATACAATGTAGAAAATAGTAAAAAATAAAGAATTAATGAGTAGGTGTGTCCAAACTTTTGACTGGTGCTGTACATACAACAACAACACACCCACACAGGCACGCATACAGAGGGTTGCAAAAGTATTCACCCATTTTGCATTTTCCCTATTTTGTTTTCTTACAACCTTGTGTCATTTGATTTACAAAACATTCCTACCACTTGGAATATTTTTTTCTGCAACAAACAATAAATATTACTCCTCCAGCTCCTTCAAGTTGGATGGGTTCTGCTGGTGTACAGCAATCTTTAAGTCATACCACAGATTCTCAATTGGACTGAGGTCTGGGCTTTGACTAGGCCATTCCAAGATGTTTAAATGTTTCCCCTTAAACCACTCGAGTGTTGCTTTAGCAGTATGCTTAGGGTTACTGTCCAGCTGGAAGGTGAACCTCCGTCCCAGTCTCAAATCTCTTGAAGCCTGAAACAGGTTTCCCTCAAGAATTTCCCTGTATTTAGCATCATCCATCATTCCTTCAATTCTGACCAGTTTCCCAGTCCCTGCCGATGAAAAACATCCCCACAGCATGATGCTGCCACCACCATGCTTCACTAGGGAGATGGTATTCTCGGGGTGATGAAAGGTGTTGGGTTTGCGCCAGACATAGCGTTTTCCTTGATGGCCAAAAATCTCAGTTTTATTCTCATCTAACCAAAGTACCTTCTTCCATAAGTTTGGGGAGTCTCCCACATGCCTTTTGGCGAAGACCAAACGTGTTTGCTTATTTTCTTCTTTCAGCAATGGCTGAAAGGCTGGCCACTCTTCCGTAAAGCCCAACTCAGTGGAGTGTATGGCTTAAAGTGGTCCTATGGACAGATACTCCAATCTCTGCTGTGGAGCTTTGCAGCTCCTTCAGGGTGATCTTTGGTCTCTTTGTTGCCTCTCTGATTAATGCCCTCCTTGCCTTGTCTGTGAGTTTTGGTGGGCGGCCCTCTCTTGGCAGGTTTGTTGTGGTGCCATATTCTTTAAACATTTTAATAATGGATTTAATGGTGCTCCATGGGATGTTCAAAGTTTCAGGTGTTTTTTATAACTCAACCTTGATCTGTACTTCTCCACAGCTTTGTCCCTGACCTGTTTGGAGAGCTCCTTGGTCTTCATGGTGCCACTTGCTTGGTGGTACCCCTTGCTTAGTGGTGTTGCAGACTCTGGGGCTTGTCAGAACAGGTGTATATATACTAAGATCATGTGACTTTATTCAACTAATTATGTGACTTCTGAAGGTAGTTGGTTGCGCAAGATCTTATTTAGGGTCTTCATAGCAAAGGGGGTGAATACATATGCACGCACCACTTTTCCGTTTCTAATTTTTTATACATTTTTGAAACAAGTTATTTTTTTCATTTCACTTCACCAATTTGGACTATTTTGCGTATGTCCATTACATGAAATCCAAAAAAAATCTATTTAATTTACAGGTTGTAATGCAACAAAATAGGAAAAATGCCAAAGGGGATTAATACTTTAGCATGGCACTGTACACTACATGCACACTGATGCAAATTTATGAATCAACCCACTCACGTCACGACCCAACCACTCTACTCATAGGGGCACTAGGGCATCCTGCATCGTCTCCACGCACTGGCCCTGAAGAGGAAACAATTGAGTGTGTGTGTGACAACAATTACATCATTCTACCAGTAGCTACATCTGCAATCTGCTACACACAAAACAAAGACAAGCTCCATCCATCTCATTAATTCACTAACCAGCTCACTACCTCTCTCACCCCTCCTCATCTGCTTCCATCTTTCTCGCTGTCGCTCTCTCTCTCTCTCTCTCTCTCTCTCTCTCTCTCTCTCTCTCTCTCTCTTGCTCTGCTTCTCTCTCTCTATGCGGTAAATCGTGGGTGGATGTCTGGGGGCATTGGGCTGGCCCAACTCTACTACAGTTAATGACACCGCAGGCTCAATGTAAAGAGGTGACTTAAAGGGATTCTCCGGTACTTTGTATATATATATATATATATATATATATACCTTATATACTTTGTATACTTTTTAGCCAGTAGTTCTGAAAGTAGTGCTCACGAGTCAAAACTGGCCCCTGAAAATGGTGTACTATGTGCAGACATGTGCATCACGTAATTGCTCTGTCTCTCGCTCTGCTGTGTGCATGATGTGCCTCTTGCTAGCTGTCACTCAAATAGCAAGGGTCTGAAGCTCATTGGTTGAACTCGAACTACCAAGGTGCAGGCCCACTTGGGGGAAAATGTAGGTAAAATGACATAGCACAGCTTCTAGAAAAAGTGTTGCTTTAAAACTAGGGATTTCATGGCTAATTGAGGTAAGACAGTAATTCTGCTCATAGATTATCCATATATGAAGTACACATAGACACATCCAGCCCAAAGCTGGAGATTTGAAAAATACTTTGTTGTCGCCAATATAAAGCATAATTTCGTACGTGAAAAGATTACCATCATACCAACAGTAAGTGTGAAGTCAATCTGCTCTGTTCTATCTATTCAGTGAATGAACAATATACTACCTGGTAGCAGTGACTGTTTAGATTGAGTTATCGCCTACCTCTTACCCTTCAATTACCACAGTATTATCAACATAGTATTAGTGTGGGTGGCTTGTCATATTTGCCTGCTCTGCTCCAGTCCTCTCAGAGCCAAGGGCTTTCAGAGTCACTGCCACTTACACAGAGGAGAGTCCTTCACTGGAACTCCACAGAAGCACGCACGCACGCATGCACGCACACACACACACACACACAGTCTTGTTTAACTAACCTTGTGGGGATACACAACTTATAACCATTCAAAATCCTATTTTCCCTAACCCCTAAACCGAACCCTTACCCTAACCCTAACCCCAAACCTAACTTTAACTTCTAACCCTAAACCTAGAACTAACCATAACTCCTAACCCTAAAGCTAATTCTAACCTAGTCCCCACAATTCTGGTCCCCACAAGTATACTTAAATACGTCCACAAATACAGAAACATAGACTCCCTCTCTTTCTGCACTCTGTTAATCAGTGCCAAGCCCATCGATCATCCGAACCCACTTGCCCGGGTTCGGACTCAAGCACGGCTTGCACAGGGAGAGTAGAGTGCATGCCTGTGTGTCAGCTAATGGTGTTTATGTGTGTCTCTGTGTGTGTGTGTGTGTGTGTGTGTGTGTGTGTGTGTGTGTGTGTGTGTGTGTGTGTGTGTGTGTGTGTGTGTGTGTGTGTGTGTGTGTGTGTGTGTGTGTGTGCCCATGTCTGTGCGCATGCCTGTGAGTGCAAGTATGCGTCTGTGTGAATGTGCATCTGTGTGTGCATGCATCTGTGCATGTGTGCTCCCAGTGGCCCTCCTTCCAGCAGCTCGGGTGGGCACACGGCTTGGTCCAATTGTATTCGTGGCTCATGTTAGGGCTTCACGATATATGCCAAAAAATATATATAAAATAAATGAATAATAATATTGCCATTATGAATTTACTTGCGTTTACAGATCAAAATTCTGGGGTAAACTGTTGGAATCATAGAAATATAATCATCATTCTAATTTTATAGTTGGAATACACTGGGTACTTGGAATGCAGTTTTGTTTAGCATGACAACAAATGTAAAAGTAAGATAGAAGATGGTTGTGACAGAGTAGGAACCAAAGTGTTGGTCAGTGTTTCCCATGGGACCATAATTAGATTTAAGTTGATAGGTACATTGAGTCAATGATTTTTGAATACTCTTTGCCATTTCCTCTCTGATTAAGAACAAATTGTTGCAAAACAATCCTGATATAATGCCTTTATTAGAGCAAAAGTTTAGTAGTAAGATCTGCTTTCTCTCATTGAATTTAGCTAGCCAGCTAGCTAGATAGCAATTGGCATTAGGGGCTAACACACGTTTTTAAGGCACATTTGCAGCATGCTAAGACCAACTAACTAGCATTTTGCAGAGAGTAAGTTACACAAACGAATAGTATAATATAGAAAACATGTGGATTTATATTAAGAAGCAAATTAGAAAGCTGTGTCGTTCTTTTTTGGAAAAGTCTGTTGACTGTATGCGGTTGTTTGGTCAATCGCTCATTGCATACAGAGTGAATCAGAGACGAAAGAGGAAGTGATTCATCCCACTCCCTCATTTCTTCTGTTTCAATGGAAGTCAATAAACTAAGTAGACCAGACCCAGCTGCTATCGCATTGGTGTCTATGGGAGAGAAATCCCCTTAAGTAGACAGGAACTGGCCATTTTCTTTCAATGGTAAACAGTCTGTGTGAACTATCTTCATTCATTCATCTTTGAGTGAATCTAGAGCAGGAGGAACTGCATGCTTGAGTGACAGGGAGCGGAGCTTGGGGTGTGTGGGATTGGGAAGCGGCTAAAAGAGGAGAGGCAGAAAGAGATCTCCGTCAACTCGAGCAATAAATCAAAATAATATAAAACGCATGTTAAAGACGGCTAAGTGGCGTTTAAAAATATTGCAGCCTCTTGAGATATGGATATTGCGAATGTAAATACTGATACTTTGATAAAAAATTATATTAATTCTGCATCCCTAGCTCACGTCAAGGGTGCATCAGAGGGTACCCTATTCAACTCCTGGTACTTTGTGGTTGACCTGAACCCTCAGCGAATCAAGACCCATATGTGACACTTACACCGTACAGCAGGACCTCAACAAACTAGCCGACTGGTCAGCACAAAACAGGATGAATCTCAACCCACCAATGAGCAAAGCCATGTAAAACCTCCTGTGACTCTGTATGCAATGACCTGGGTTGTAGTCCTTGGAGTCCCGCCACACCCAACTCTGCAGATCCTTTACCCAGAAGCTTGCAAATTCACAGGACTACAACAAATGTGTGTCTCAGACAAGAGGCCATGTCAGTGGCAGATCTACCCGATCCAGTCACAAATGGAACCTTCCCCCTACTCGGAAAGGGTGCCTCAGACGAGAGGCCCTGTCAGTGGCAGATCTAGCCGATCCAGTCACAAACTGAACCTTCCCCCTACTCGGAAAGGGTGCCTCAGACGAGAGGCCCTGTCAGTGGCAGATCTAGCCGATCTAGTCACAAACTGAACCTTCCCCTAGTCGGACTGACAGATACTACAACAGCCCTATGCCTTACTTTGTGTGACTGCTGTTTAACTGTAATACTGTATATTACATTTCACATACAATGAGTGCACAAAACATTAAGGACACCTTCCTAATATTTGAGTGCCGCCCTCAGAAGAGCCTCAATTCGTCGGGGCATGGACTCTACAAGGTGTCGAAGGCATTCCAGAGGGATGTTGGCCCATGCTGACTCCAATGCTTCTTACAGTTGTGCCAAGTTGACTGGATGTCCTTTGGTTGGTGGACCATTCTTGATACACACAGGAAACTGTTGCAACATTGCAGTTCTTGACACAAACCTGGTGCCCTTGGCACCTACTACCATAACCCGTTCAAAGGCACTTAAATATTTCGTTTTTTCCATTCACCCTCTGACCAGCACACAATACACAATATGTTATTTTTAACTTACTAGGCCTACGTATGATGCAATTCAGCTTTTATCTGCAAATGTGAACAATTCAAAATGAAATATACCTCCATAATCCTGCTCTCCTCTTCTTCTCCTCCTCCTCTTCCCCCTTCGCCTCCTCTGTAGTTATCATTCCTCCCCTCCACCCTTCACTCGCTCCCTCTCTCTCTGATTTCCATTCACCCTCCACTCCCCTCCTCCACCCCCCCCCCCCCCCCCACCCCCCCCTCGCTTTTTCAGATGTTCATTCACATTCTGCGGCCCTGAGCTCATTCATAAGCAGCACCAGTCCTTACAGCGGCAAAGGAACGAGGGAGGGAGGCGGGCAGGGAGGGTAACCCCACTGACTGACTGCTGCATCCTTAAAAGGCATCCTGTAACAAACCAATCAAAAGGCAGCATTGAGAGGGGGCGAGTTTCCATGAAAGTGGTGGGGTTTGGATGCCCATCCACACCACCCCTCCTCAACCTCATTCCTTTTCATTCATTCCTTAATTTATCCATCCATTCATGTATTCATAATTTCCTTCCTTCAGATGATGCACCTCATCTATTGTTCTTATTCCCTCCTTTGCAGGTGTTTCTGGTGCTAGAGCAGCAGCATTACATAACATACCCCACACACGATACATAACTAGACGCTGTTTTTTTGCTGGTGTGTGTGTCTCCTGTTCAGAGCAAAGGACACTGCAGATAAAACAACCTCCAGCCTCCCCTATTACTGCATGTGCACACTAAAGACACGGTCTATAGCTGGACTACTGCACTACTGTTCAGTCGTGTGGTCAGGTGCCACAAAGAGGGAATTAGGAAAATTACGATTGGCTCAGAACAGGGCAGCACAGTTGGCCCTTAAATGTATGCGAAGAGATAACATTAATAATATGTCAGTCTCTCATGGCTCAAAGTGGAGGAGAGAATGACTTCATCACTTCATCACTTTTGCAAGAAGTGTTGACTAGCTGAATGCACCAAGCTTTTTGTTTAAACTACTAGCACAATGCTCAGACACCCATGCATAGCCCACAAGACATGCCATCAGATTTCTCTTCACAATCCCCAAGGCGCACAGTACTACATAGAGCCATGAATACATGGAACTCTATTCCACATCAGGGAACTGATGCAGCAGTAGTCAGATTTTAAAAAACAGAAACACATACACCTCATGGAACAGAGGGGACTGTGAAGAGACACACACACGTACAAACACACGCACACAAACACAAACGCTAGCACACACACTCTACACACACATATATTGTTATATGGCGGTATTATACATTTAGTTTTGTAGACATGTAGTGGTGTAATAATGTAATATGATGTACTGTTGTATCTGTTGTTGTAACGGTTTTCTATATGAGAAGGAGAGTCGGACCAAAATGCGGCGTGTAGATTGCGATCCATGTTTATTAAACAAACGTAAAACACGAATCAAAATACAAACACTACAAAATAATAAACGTAATGAAAACCGAAACAGCCTAAACTGGTGCAAACTAACACTAAGGACAATCACCCACGACAAACTCAAAGAATATGGCTGCCTAAATATGGTTCCCAATCAGAGACAACGATAAACACCTGCCTCTGATTGAGAACCACTTCAGACAGCCATAGACTTAGCTAGAACACCCTACTAGCTACAATCCCCATACATACACACCACATACAAAAACCCATGCCACACCCTGGCCTGACCAAATAAATAAAGATAAACACAAAATACTTCGACCAGGGTGTGACAGAACCCCCCCCCTAAGGTGCGGACTCCCGAACGCACCTCAAAACAATAGGGAGGGTCCGGGTGGGCGTCTGTCCATGGTGGCGGCTCCGGCGCGGGACGTGGACTCCACTCAATCAATGTCTTAGTCCCCTCTCCTCGCGTCCCTGGATAGTCCACCCTCGCCGCCGACCATGGCCTAGTAGTCCTCACCCAGAACCCCACTGGACTGAGGAGCAGCTCGGGACTGAGGGGCAGCTCGGGACTGAGGGGCAGCTCGGGACTGAGGGGAAGCTCAGGAGTGAGAGGAAGCTCAGGAGTGAGAGGAAGCTCAGGCAGGTTGATGAATCTACCAGATCCTGGCTGGCTGGCAGATCCTGGCTGACTGGCAGATCTGGAAGAGTCTGGTCGACTGGCAGATCTGGAAGAGTCTGGTCGACTGGCAGATCTGGAAGAGTCTGGTCGACTGGCAGATCTGGAAGAGTCTGGTCGACTGGCAGATCTGGGAGAGTCTGGTCGACTGGCAGATCTGGGAGAGTCTGGTCGACTGGCAGATCTGGGAGAGTCTGGTCGACTGGCAGATCTGGGAGAGTCTGGTCGACTGGCAGCTCTGGCTGCTCCATGCTGACTGGCTGCTCCATGATGACTGGCAGCTCTGGCTGCTCCATGCTGACTGGCTGCTCCATGCTGACTGGCAGCTCTGGCTGCTCCATGCTGACTGGCTGCTCCATGCTGACTGGCAGCTCCATGCTGACTGGCAGCTCTGGCTGCTCCATGCTGACTGGCTGCTCTGGCTGCTCCATGCTGACTGGCTGCTCCATGCTGACTGACTGCTCCATGCTGACTGGCGGCCCTGGCTGCTCCATGCTGACTGGCGGCCCTGGCTGCTCCATGCTGACTGGCGGCCCTGGCTGCTCCATGCTGACTGGCGGCCCTGGCTGCTCCATGCTGACTGGCAGCTCTGGCGGCTCCATGCTGACTGGCAGCTCTGGCGGCTCCTTGCAGACTGGCAGCTCTGGCGGCTCCTTGCAGACTGGCAGCTCTGGCGGCTCCTTGCAGACTGGCAGCTCTGGCGGCTCCTTGCAGACTGGCAGCTCTGGCGGTTCCTTGCAGACTGGCAGCTCCTTGCAGACTGGCAGCTCCTTGCAGACTGGCAGCTCCTTGCAGACTGGCAGCTCCTTGCAGACTGGCAGCTCCTTGCAGACTGGCAGCTCCTTGCAGACTGGCAGCTCCTTGCAGACTGGCAGCTCTATGCTAACTGGCAGCTCTATGCTAACTGGCAGCTCCTTGCAAACTGGCAGTTCTGAACAGGCGGGAGACTCCGGCAACGCTGTAGAGAAGGAAGGCTCTAACAGCGCTAAACAGGCGGGAGACTCCGACAGCGCTGGAGAGGAGGAGGGCTCCGACAGCGCTGGACAGGCGAGGCGCACTGTAGGCCTGATGCGTGGTGCTGGCACTGGTGGTACTGGGCCGAGGACACGCACGGGAAGCCTGGTGCGGGGAGCTGCTACCGGAGGGCTGGGGTGTGGAGGTGGCACAGGATGGGTTAGACCGTGAAGGCGTACTGGAGATCTTGAGAGCGGTGCTGGCACAGGACGTGCAAGGCTAGGGAGGTGCACAGGAGGCCTGGTACGTGAGACTGGCACCATCTTCACCAGCCGACTAACACGCACCTCAGGACGAGTATGGAGCGCTGACCCAGGTGCCATCAAATCCCCGACACGCTCCGTCGGGCGAATTCCATGTTTAAAACACCAACACAGCAACTCCCTCATTTCTCTCTCCTCCAATTTCCCCATTAACTCCTTCACAGTCTCTGTTTCGCTCACCTCCAACACCGGCTCTGGTTCTGGTCTCCTCCTTGGCTCCTCACGATAAACAGGGAGAGTTGGCTCAGGTCTGGCTCCTGACTCTGCCACACTCTCCCTGAGCCCCCCCCCAAGAAATTTTTGGGGCTGACTCTGGGGCCTCCGTCCACGCCGCCTTGCTTGCTTCGCAAACTCCATTCTCCTATATCCTTCCGCGCACTGCTCCATCGAATCCCAGGCGGGCTCCGGCACTCTCCCTGGGTCGACCGCCCACCTGTCTATCTCCTCCCAAGAAGTATAGTCCATACTGTACTCCACTTTGGGCTGTTCCTGCCTGTTGACACGCTGCTTGGTCCCTTTGTGGTGGGTGATTCTGTAACGGTTTTCTATATGAGAAGGAGAGTCGGACCAAAATGCGGCGTGTAGATTGCGATCCATGTTTATTAAACAAACGTAAAGCACGAATCAAAATACAAACACTACAAAATAATAAACGTAATGAAAACCGAAACAGCCTAAACTGGTGCAAACTAACACTAAGGACAATCACCCACGACAAACTCAAAGAATATGGCTGCCTAAATATGGTTCCCAATCAGAGACAACGATAAACACCTGCCTCTGATTGAGAACCACTTCAGACAGCCATAGACTTAGCTAGAACACCCTACTAGCTACAATCCCCATACATACACACCACATACAAAAACCCATGCCACACCCTGGCCTGACCAAATAAATAAAGATAAACACAAAATACTTCGACCAGGGTGTGACAGTTGTTTTATGTGCCTTTTATGTGCCTTAATGTGTTTAGACCCCAGGAACAGTGGCAGCAGCTAATGGGGATCCCTAATAAATACAAATACAAAATACAAATATAACATACTACAGAGTTCCTAAATTGGAGGCCCGCATGCCAAATTTGGCCCACGGTTGATTTATTTGGCCCCTCAAGTTGTCTGACCAAGTTTTCAAATCACTTTCAGCTCATCATTTTTTATATATATAATTTTCGTTCTTGGACATAAAAGACTGTAAAATCATCCAAAAAATTGCTCACAGTGATTTTAATTTTGGAAATCTGTTCCCAAGTATTCCCTTGCATAAATAGAGAGGCATATGTGATCATATTCCAATGTAATCAAGGTTATAAATTATTCTGTTTTTGTCAAATACTAAATCTGTTTGGGATTCTTGTGGTAAATTTGCCATGTACAAATGATTTTTAACTATGTTCCCGTCCCCCGACCATCCGCGCAAGGAAAAATGGGCCTATGGCTGAATGTAATTGGAGACCCTGATATACAGTATATACCACATATCGGAATAGCTCTCTTGTCTTAGCTCATCCCTAACCTACAAACTAGAGACAGGCCTAGACCATTTTATCGGACTCATTATAGACTATATCAATCCTTAGTGGTCAATGGTATGTAAATGGTATGCAAATGTAACGTAATTTTTTTGACATGGTCATTAATTACATTTATTGTCATTGTCATGCCTGCTTTCTGAGGTGTGGTCATAAAACTAAAGCAGTGATCCACAGATGTGGATCATCGTAATGATCATCGTAATGAGTAGACCAAGGCGCAACGTGAGTAGAGTTCCACATATTTTAATAAACTGAAACTCACCAAAAAACAAAACAATAAAGCACAAACGAAACGTGAAGCTACTGGTGTGCACTCAGGCAACCAAATGTAGACAAGATCCCACAACTAACAATGGGGAAAAATGGCTACATAAATATGATCCCCAATCAGAGACAATGATAAACAGCTGCCTCTGATTGGGAACCATATCAGGCCACCATAGAAATACAATACACCTAGATGACCCACCCTAGTCACTATCGCAAACATAGAGAATAAACAGCTTTCCATGGTCAGGGCATAACAAGATGAGAAGGACAGTTCCTGATCCTTCATCTTGGATCAGTTTGAACTTTTGGTTCAATCAGAGAATTATAGAATTGAGGTTCCGGAAGCTCTGTACTGGGAACTGTCGCCAGAAGCTCTGGACTGGGAACTGTCGCAGGAGGCTCTGGACTGTGGAGGCGTACTGGAGGGCTGATGCGTGGGACAGGTACAGGTGGCACCGGGCTGATGACACGCACCTCGGGCGAGTGCGGGGAAGAGGCACAGGACGTACTGGACTGTGGAGGCGCACTGGAGGTTTAGAGTGCAGAGCTTGCACAACCCTTCCTGGCTGGATGCTCACTCCAGCCCGGCAAGTGAAGGAAGCCGGCACAGGACGCACTAGGCTGTGAAGGCGCACTGGCGACACAGTGCGTAGAACCGGCGCAGGATATCCTGGACCGAGGATACGTACTGGAGACCAGGAGCGCTGAGCCGGCACAAGCCGCCCTGGCTGGATGCCCACTCTAGCACGGCAAATGCGGGGAGCTGGAACAGAGCGCACCGGGCTGTGAATGCACACTGGAGACACTGTGCGCATCACCGCATAACACGGTGCCTGACCGGTCACATGCTCCCCACGGTAAGCACGTGGGGAGTTTCCAACTCCCTGTGAAACTCACCAAAAAAACAAAACATTAAAGCACAAATGAAACGTGAAGCTAATGGTGTGCACTCAGGAAACCAAATGTAGACAAGATCCCACAACTAACAATGGGGAAAATGGCTACCTAAATATGATCCCCAATCAAAGACAACGATAAACAGCCACCTCTGATTGGGAACCATTTCAGGCCACCATAGAAATACAATACACCTAGATGACCCACCCTAGTCAGTGTCACGCCCCAACCAACATAGAGAATAAACAGCTTTCCATGGTCAGGGCGTGACAAGATGAGAAGGACAGTTCCTGATCCTTCATCTTGGATCAGTTTGAACTTTTGGTTCAATCAGAGAATTAAAGAATTGAATAACAATCCAACTATAGTTTAGCATTCATACATTTAAAAAGAAAATCTGTTTCTCTTCATGAAATCATCTTTCAGTGATATAACTCATTTGCTTCTTGACAGACAACAGTGCAGTTCATTTTAGTGAGCAAGCCAAACAGGCCTAAATCAACACCAGTCTGTGGAAACTGCTGCTCTAGAATCTAGATGGAGTCATAAACACTTCCACTACTTCTATATATAGGCTAACGACCATCTAGCGACGGGGGTCTTTGATACCCAATACTGATGGACGTTGTGGAGAATCGATGGCGGTGAGTGGGGTGACTGGCGTTAGAACAGTGATGTAATGTGAGTGGCTAGATGACTGAACAGCAGGTTCGAACTACTGGGCCATAAACAGTTACACAATGAACCATAGAAACCTTAGTCACTAACTGCTAATGCAAATGGTGCAACAGTCAATAATTGCTGTGTACATCACCACTGGGAAGAATGTTCCCTTGGAGTATGGGGTCATTATTGAGTTTGTTACTGTTACTAGGAGGGGGTGAGAGAGATAAAGAGAGAGAGGGATTGGAGTGGTACTAGTAATCCATTAATTAGTTAGTTGGTAAAGTTAGACACACATACAGTACCAGTCAAAAGTTTGGACATACCTACTCATTCCAGGGTTTTTAGTGGTGTGGGGGCTGTGCTTTGGCAAAGTGGGTGGGGTTATATCCTTCCTGTTTGGCCCTGTCCGGGGATGTCATCGGATGGGGCCACAGTGTCTGCTGACCCCTCCTGTCTCAGCCTCCAGTATTTATGCTGCAGCAGTTTATGTGTCGGGGGGCTGGGGTCAGTTTGTTATATCTGGAGTACTTCTCCTGTCCTATCCGGTGTCCTGTGTGAATTTAAGTATGCTCTCTCTAATTTTCTCTTTCTTCTCTCTCTTGGAGGACCTGAGCCCTAGGACCATGCCTCAGGACTACCGGGCATGATGACTCCTTGCTGTCCCCAGTCCACCTGGCCGTGCTGCTGCTTCAGTTTCAACTGTTCTGCCTGTGATTATTATTATTTGACCATGCTGGTCATTTATGAACATTTGAACATCTTGGCCATGTTCTGTTATAATCTCCAGAAGAGGACTGGCCACCCCACATAGCCTGGTTCCTCTCTAGGTTTCTTCCTAGGTTTTGGCCTTTCTAGGGAGTTTTTCCTAGCCACCGTGCTTCTACACCTGCATTGCTTGCTGTTTGGGTGGGTTTCTGTACAGCACTTTGAGATATCAGCTGATGTACGAAGGGCTATATAAATACATTTGATTTGATTTGATTTTTCTTTATTTTTACTATTTTCTACATTGTAGAATAATAGTGAAGACATCAAAACAATGAAATAACACATATGGAATCATGTAGTAACCAAACAAATGTTGAACAAGTCAAAATATATGTTATATTTGAGATTCTTCAAAGTAGCCACCCTTTGCCTTGATGACAGCTTTGCACACTCTTAGCATTCTCTTAACCAGCTTCATGAAGTAGTCACCTGGAACGCATTTAAATTAACAGGTGTGCCTTGTTCAATGTTCATTTGTGAAATTTCTTTCCTTCTTAATGCGTTTGACACAATTAGTTGTGTTGTGACAAGGTAGGGGTGGTATACAGAAGATAGCCCTATTTGGTAAAGACCAAGTCCATATAATGGCAAAAACAGCACAAATAAGCAAAGACAAATTAAAGTCCATCATTACTTTAGGACATGAAGGTCAGTCATTGTGGAAAATTTCAAGAACTTTGAAAGTTTCTTCAAGTGCAGTCGCAAAAACCATCAAGCACTATGATGAAACTAGCTCTCATGAGGACCTCCACAGGAAATGAAGACCCAGAGTTACCTCTGCTGCAGAGGATAAGTTCATTACAGTTAATTGCACCTCAGATTGCAGCCCAAATTAAACGCTTCACAGAGTTCAAGAAACAGACATCTTAACATCAACTGTTCAGAGGAGACTGTGTAAATCAGGCCTTCATTGTTGAATTGCTGCAAAGAAACCACTATTAAAGGAGATGACCAATGAGAAGAAGAGTCTTGCTTGGGCCAAGAAACACGATTAATAGACATGAGACAGATGGAAATCTGTCCTTTGGTCTGATGAGTCCACATTTGAGATTTTTGGTTCCAACCGCTGTGTCTTTGTAAGACGCAGAGTAGGTGAATGAATGATCTCCACATGTGTGGTTCCAACCGTGAAGCATGGAGGAGGAGGTGTGATGGTGCTTCGCTGGAGATTTATTTAGAATTCAAGCCACACTTAACCAGCATGGCTACCACAGTATTCTGCAGCGATATGCCATCCCATCATTTGTTTTTCAACAGCACAATGACCCAACATACTTCTAGGCTGTGTAAGGGCTATTTGACAAAGAAGGAGAGTGGTGGAGTGTTGCATCAGATGACCTGGCCTCCACAATCACCCGACCTCAACCCAATCGAGATGGTTTGGGATGAGTTGGACCACAGAGTGAAGGAAAAGCAGCCAAGCAGTGCTTTAGCATATGTGGGAGACTGTTGAAAAAGCATTCCAGGTTAAGCTGGTTGAGGGAATGCCAAGAGTGTAAAAAGCTGTCAATCAAGGCGGTTGTTACTTTGAAGAATCTAAAATATATTTTGATTTCTTTAACACTTGTTTGGTTACTACATGAATCTATCCGGTACACAAGGGTGGTAGTCCGACAGTCCAGGTCACAATGGGTAATCTCACAGATATTGCTCTCTCTTGTTATACTCTTCATCAAACACTTAGCTCTCTCCTGGAAGGCTTTCTCCGCCTCCTCGGTCCACGTCACCTGGGAGGGCAGACGGCTCCTGATCAGATCTGTCAGGGGGCTGGCTAGAGAGGAAAAGTGGCGAATAAATCTCCGGTTGTAACTAGTCAACCCCACAAACATGCGTAACTGCTTCTTGGTGAGGGGCAGGGCCAGTCCCGAATCGCCTCCACCTTTTCACCTGGGGTTTGACACACACCCTCCCGATCGTGTACCCCAGGTACTCAGCCTCCCGCAGGCCAGGCCAACAGTTTTTGGGGTTCGCTGTTAGCCCCACCTCCCGTAAGGCCTGCACTACTGCGCTCAGCTAGTTTAGATGTGTCTCCCACTCACTCCCATAGATCACAATATCGTCAATGTATGCCGCCGCGTACATGGGGTCAGAGAACCCGGTCCATCAACCTCTGGAAGGTGGCCGGGGCCCCGTGCAGTACAAAGGGCAGCTTCTTGTAATGGAATAAACTGTCTGGGGTGGTGAAAGCAGTTGTTTTCTCCCATGCCTTGGGAGCCAAGGGCACCTGGCAATAAACCATTGTCAGGTTGAGCGTGCTGATAAATCGGGGAGCCCCTAGCCGTTCGATGAGTTAATCAATTCGGGGCATGGGGTCGGCGTTGAACTTTGAGATTTCATTTACCTACCTAAAATCATTACAGAGTTGGCACCAACACTATGGGACTGCACCAATCACAGTTCAAATCAGGCTGGTTTCTGGCAAAATGAGACAGAAATTATATTGTTTCTAGGTGGCTCCCATTTTGGCTTTAGTGTTTCCAAGCTCGTGAATGAGAGAGCGTTCTTTGGACAATAACAGACAATAACGATTCTCTGTCTAAAATGTTATCGTTTATTTGCTTATTAGGGTACCTGAGGTTTGATTATAAACATTGATTAACTTGGATAAGTTTATTGGTAATGTTTGGGATTCATTTTGTATGTATTTTGAAGGAGGGAAATGGATTATTGACTGAAGCGCGCTAGCTAAACTGAGTTTTTATGTATATAAAAAAGGACTTTATCGAACAAAAGGACCATTTGTAATGTAACTCAGACCTTTTGGAGTGCTACAGAAGAAGATCTTCAAAGGTAAGGCATATATTATATTGCTATTTTTGATTTTTGTGTTGCAACTCCCTGGTTGAAAATGATTTGTTATGCATATGTAGCTAGGCGATGTCCTCAGATAATCGCATGGTTTGCTTTTGCTGTAAAGCATTTTTTAAATCTGACATGGCGCCTGGATTAAGTTAAGCTTTATTTTGATGTATTGCACTTGTGATTTCAAGTTTAATATTTAGAGTAATTTTTGAATTTGGTGCTCTGCAATTTCACTGGAAGGTGTCGAAATAGGACACACTAATCCGCAAGAAGTTAAGGATTTGACCCTTTTTTTCAATTTTCGCCTAAAATGACAAATCCAAATCTATCTGTGTCACGTTCTGACCTTAGTTCGTTTGTTTTTGTCTTTGTTTTAGTATGGTCAGGGCGTGAGTTGGAGTGGGTAGTCTGTTTGTTTTTCTATGTTGGTTTTTGAGTTCGGCCTAGTATGGTTCTCAATCAGAGGCAGCTGTCAATTGTTGTCCCTGATTGAGAATCATACTTATTAAGTAGCCTGGGTTTCACTTTTGGTTTGTGGGTGTCTTACGTGTCAGTGTTTGTTGCCACACGGGACTGTTTCGTTCATTTCACGTTTATTGTTATGTATTTCATAGTGTTCAGTTTATGTTTTAAAATAAACACTCAGCTCACCTTGGTCCTCCTCTCTACCTCCAAACGACATCCGTTACAGAAACACTCACCACAAAAGGACCAAGCAGAGTGGTAACGAGCAGCAGGAGGAGAGGCAGCGATATTTGGAGAACTGGACTTGGGAGGAGATTCTGGACGGCAAAGGACCCTGGGCACAGCCAGGGGAATATCGCCGCCCCAAAGCAGAGCTGGAGGCAGCGAAAGCAGAGAGGCGCCTGTATGAGGAGGCAGCACGGCAGCGCGGCTGGAAGCCCAAGAGGCAGCCCCAAAAATGTATTGGGGGGGGGACACACGGGGAGTGTGGCGAAGTCAGGTAGGAGACCTGCACCAACTCCCCGTGCTTACCGTGGAAAGAGAGGGCGTCGTACTGGTCAGGCACTGTGTTATGCGTTGGAGTGAACGGTGTCCCCAGTACGCTTAGCCCGGTGCGCTACATCCCAGCTCCCCGTATCGGCCGGGCTAGAGTGGGCATCGAGCCAGGTGCCATGAAGCCGGCTCTGCGCATCTGATCTCCAGTGCGTCTCCTCGTGCCGGTGTAAATGGCACCAGCCTTACGCATGGTGAGCTGGCCTGGCCTGGCTACGGGGAGCATTCAACCAGGTAAGGTTGGGCAGGCTCGGTGCTCAAGAGCTCCGGTGCGCCTTCACGGTCCGGTCTATCCGGTGCCACCTCCACACACCAGCCCTCCGGTGGCAGCCCCCAGCACCAGGCTGTCTTTCAGTCTTCTTCCTACAGGTGCTCCCGCCTGTCCAGCGCTGCCAGAGCCTTCCTCCAAAGTCTCCTGTCTGTCCTAAGCCGCCAGAGACTCCCGTCTGTCCTGAGCCGCCAGAGTCCCCCATCTGTCCTTAGCCGCCAGAGTCTCCCAACTGTCCTGAGCCGCCAGAGTCTCCCGTCTGTCCTGAGCCGCCAGAGTCTCCCATCTGTCCTGAGCCGCCAGAGCCGCCAGTCTGTCCTGAGCCGCCAGAGCCGCCAGTCTGTCCTGAGCCGCCAGAGCCGCCAGTCAGCCAGGAGCCGCCAGTCAGCCAGGAGCTGCCAGAGCCATCAGCCAGCCAGGCGATGCCGGAGTCTCCCGTCCATTCGGGACCCGTGGCGGGGGTCCCCAGTCCAAGGTCGGCGGCGAGGGTCGCCGCTCTAAAGAGGCCATGGAGGCGGGCTAAGAGGCGCAAAAAAACTATGGTGAAGTGGGGTCCACGTCCCGCGCGAGAGCCGCCACCGCGGACAGTCACCCACACAGACCCTCCCCTATAGGTTCAGGTTTTGCGGCCGGAGTCCTCACCTTTTGGGGAGAGGTACTGTCACGTTCTGACCTTAGTTCCTTTGTTTTTGTCTTTTCTTTAGTATGGTCAGGGCGTGAGTTGGGGTGGGCAGTCTGTTTGTTTTTCCATGTTGGTTTTTGAGTTCAGACTAGTATGGTTCTCAATCTGTGGCAGCTGTCAATTGTTGTCCCTGATTGAGACTCATACTTAGGTAGCCTGGGTTTCACTTTTGGTTTGTGGGTGTGTGTCTTCCGTGTCAGTGTTTGTCGCCACACGGGACTGTTTCGTTCATTTCACGTCTATTGTTTTGTATTTCATAGTGTTCAGTTTATGTTTTAAAATAATCATTATGGACACTTACTACGCTGCATTTTGGTCCTCTGATCCTTCTCGCTTCTCCTCCTCAGAAGAGGAGGACGAGATCCCTTAAAATCTGCCTGTAGCTCAGGACATGAAGCAAGGATATGCATATTCTTCAAACTATTTGAAATTAAACACTTAGAAGTTTGTGGAAAGGTGAAATAAATGTAGAAGAATATAACACATTAGATCTGATAAAAGATAATAC
Source organism: Oncorhynchus clarkii lewisi (assembly GCF_045791955.1). Classification (NCBI taxonomy): domain Eukaryota; kingdom Metazoa; phylum Chordata; class Actinopteri; order Salmoniformes; family Salmonidae; genus Oncorhynchus; species Oncorhynchus clarkii. The sequence continues at coordinate 39,992,246 of NC_092166.1, forward strand.
ATGGAAAAAACAGGCTTTTTCTATTTATTTTTTTGCATCATCTTTGAAATGCAAGAGAAAGGCCATTATATGACTTAGGACTCTAGGTGCAATTTAGATTTTGGCCGCTAGATCGCAGCACTGTATGTGCAAAGTTTTTTGACTGATCCAATGAACCATTGTATTTCTGTTCAAAATGCTGCATCAAGTTGTAGCACTCACTACTGTAGCCATGAAGTGCTTCAAAAGGCTGGTCATGGCTCACATCAACGCCATTATCCTAGAAACCCTAGACCCACTTTGCATATCACCCCAACAGATCCACAGATGATGCGATCTCTATTGCACTCCACACTTCCCTTTCCCACCTGGACAAAAGGAACACCTATGTTAGAATGCTATTCATTGACTACAGCTCAGCGTTCAACGCCATAGTGCCCTCAAAACTCATCACCAAGCTAAGGACCCTGGAACTAAACACCTTCCTCTGCAACTGGATCCTGGACTTCCTGACGAGCCACTCCCAGGTGGTAAGGGTAGGAAACAACACATCCGCCATGCTGATCCTCAACACAGAGGCCCCTCAGGGGTGCGTGCTAAGTCCCCTCCTGTACTCCCTGTTCACTCATGACTGCACGACCAGACACGACTCCAAATCCATCATCAACACCAACGTGCTTCTACACCTGCATTGCTTGCTGTTTGGGGTTTTAGGCTGGGTTTCTGTACAGCACTTTGTGACATCAGCTGATGTAAGAAGGGCTTTATTAATACATTTGATTGATTGATTAAGTTTGATACATTTTCAAGTACATAACTGTGCACTCTCCTCAAACAATAGCATGGTTTTCACTGTAATAGATACTGTAAATTGAATTTAAGCTTTCTGCCTATATAAGACATGTCTATGTCCTGGGAAATGTTCTTGTTACTTTCAACCTCATGCTAATCACATTAGCACATGTTAGCTCAACTGTCCCGCGGGGGGGACAACGGTCCTGTTTAAGAGGATCAAACTGTCAGTTTCACTTTACCTATCGTTAGGACTTACACAAAAAACTACATAAACGCAAAATGGAAAGTGCTGGTCCCATGTTTCATGAGCTGAAATAAAACATCCCAGATATGTTCCATTTGCTTATTTCTCTTAAATGTTTTGCAAAATTTGTTTACATCCCTGTTAGTGAGCATTTCTCCTTTGCCAAAATAATCCTCCTGGCAGGTGTGGCATATCAAGAAGCTGATTCAACAGCATGATCATTACACAGGTGCACCTTGTGCTGGGACAATAAAAGGTCAATCTAAAATGTGAAGTTTCGTCACACAATGCCACACAATGTCCACCAGAGCTATTTCCAGAGAATAGAATGTTAACTTCTTTACCATAAACTGCCTTCAACGTCGTTTTAGAGAATTTGGCAGTACTTCCAACCAGCCTTACAACCGCAGACCATGTGTAACAACGCCAGCTCAGGACCTCCACATCCAGATTCTTCACCTGAGGGATGGTCTGAGACCGGCCACCCTGACAGCTGATGAAACTGTGGGTGTGCACAACCAAAGAATTTTTGCACAATCTATCAGAAACCGTTTCAGTGAAGCTAATCTGCGTGCTCTTCACTAGCACACTAGAGAAGTGTGCTCTTCATGGAATAATCCTTGATTCAACTGTACCGGCCAGATGTCAGACAGTATGTATGGCATCGGGTGGGCAAGCGGTTTGCTGATTTCAATGTTGTGAACAGAGTGCCCCATGGTGGCTGTGGAGTTATGGTATGGACATGCATAATCTATGGACAACGAACACAATTGCATTTATAGATGGCAATTTGAATGCACAGATATACCGTGAAGAGATCCTGAGGTCCGTTGTCGTGCAATTCATCCAGTGCCATTACCTAATGTTTCACCGAGATAATGCTCGGCCTCATGTCTCAAGGAGCTGTACATGATTCCTGGAATCTGAAAATGTCCCAGTTCTTCGATGGCCTGCATACGGACCAGACATGTCACCCATTGAGCATGTTTGGGATACTCTGGATCGACGTGTACGACAGCGTGTTCCAGTTCCGTCAATATCCATAAACCTCACTGCACAATCATTGAAGAGAAGTGGGACAACATTCTACAGGCCCCAATCAACAGCCTGACCAACTCTATGCGAAGCAGTTGTGTCACGTTTCTCATCCATGTCCCTAACTTTTTTTTAATGCTATCTGTGACCAAGGTATCTGAGGAATCTATTTTCCCAGTCATGTGAAATCCATAGATTAGAGCTTAATACATTTATTTCAACTGACTGATGTCCTTATATGAACTGTAGATCAGTAAAATCTTTGGAATTGCTGCATATTGTGTTTATATTTTTGTCCGGTGTATGTAAACTCAGTAAAAAAAGAAACGTCCTCTCACTGTCAACTGCATTTTGTTTCAGCAAACTTAACAGTTCCACAGACTAACAGAAATTGAATAATGTGTCCCTGAACAAAGGGGGGGGGGGCAAAATCAAAAGTAACAGTTAGTATCTGGTGTGGCCACCAGCTGCATTAAGTACTGCAGTGCATCTCCTCCTCATTGACTGCACCAGATTAGCCAGTTCTTGCTGTGAGATGTTACCCCGCTCTTCCACAAAGGCACCTGCAACTTCCTGGACACTTCTGGGGGGAATGGCCCTAGCACTCCGATCAAACAGGTCCCAGATGTTTTTTGTTATTTATTTTACCTTTATTTAACTAGGAAAGTCAGTTAAGAAAAATTCTTATTTTCAATGACGGCCTAGGAACAGTGGGTTAACTGCCTGTTCAGGGGCAGAACGACAGAGTTGTACCTTGTCAGCTCAGGGATTTGAACTTGCAACCTTCCAGTTACTAGTCCAATGCTCTAACCACTAGGCTACCCTGCCACCCCATGTGCTCAATTGGATTGAGATCCGGGCTCTTCGCTGGCCATGGCAGAACACTGACATTCCTGTCTTGCAGGAAATCACACAGAACAAGCAGTATGGCTGGTGGCATTGTCATGCTGGAGGGTCATGTCAGGATGAGCCTGCAGGAAGGGTACCTACCACATGAGGGAGGAGGATGTCTTCCCTGCAACAAGAGATTGCCTGCAATGACAACAAGCTCAGTCCGATGATGCTGGGACAATCCGCCCAAGACCATGACGGACCCTCCCTCCAAATCAATCCCACTCCAGAGTACAGGCCTCGGTGTAATGGTCATTCCTTGGATGATAAACTCGAATCCGACCAACACCCCTGGTGAGACAAAACCGCGACTCGTCAGTGAAGAGCACATTTTGCCAGTCCTGTCTGGTCCAGCAAGGGTGGGTTTGTGCCCATAGGCGACGTTGTTTACCGGTGATGTCTGGTGAGGACCTGCCTTACAACAGGCCTACAAAACCCTCAGTCCAGCCTCTGAAGACGCAACTCTGGGATGCTGGCCTTCTAGGCAGAGTTGCAAAGAAAAAGGCCTATCTCTGACTGGCCAATAAAAATAAACATTAAGATGGGCAAAAGAACACAGACACTGGACAGAGGAACTCTGCCTAGAAGGCTAGCATCCCGAAGTCGCCTCTTCACTGTTGACGTTGAGACTGGTGTTTTGCGGGTACTATTTAATGAAGCTGCCAGTTGAGGACTTGTGAGGTGTCTGTTTCTCAAACTAGACACTCTACTGTACTTGTCCTCTTGCTCAGTTGTGCACCGGGGCCTCCCACTCCTCTTTCTATTCTGGTTTGCGTTGTTCTGTGAAGGGAGTAGTGCACAGCATTGCATGAGATCTTCAGTTTCGTGGCAATTTCTCGCATGGAATAGTCTTAATTTCTCAGAACAAGAATTAACTGACGAGTTCCAGAAGAAAGTTATTTGTTTCTGACCATTTTGAGCTTGTAATTGAACCCCCAAATGCTGATGCTCCTGATCCTCAACTAGTCTAAAGGCCAGTTTTATTGCTTCTTTAATCAGAACAACAGATTTCAGCAGTGCTAACATAATTGAAAAAGGGTTTTCTAATGATAAATTTGCCTTTTAAAATTGGATTAGCTAACACAACGTGCCATTGGAACACAGGAGTGATGGTTGCTGCTAATGGGCCTCTGTACGCCTAAGTAGATATTCCATTTAAAAAATCTGCCATTTCTAGCTACAATAGTCATTTACAACATTATCAATGTCTACACTATATTTATGATCAATTTGATGTCATTTTAATGGACAAACAAATGTGCTTTCTTTCAAAAACAAGGACATGTCTAAGGGACCCCAAACTTTTGAACGGTAGTGTATACAGTTTAGCCAAATACTTTTAAACTCAGTTTTTCACAATTCCTGACATTTAATCCTAGTAAAAAAGCCATGTTTTAGGTCAGTTAGGATCACCCCCTTATTTTAAGAATGTGAAATGTCAGCATAGTAGTTGAGAGAATGATTTATTTCAGCTTTTATTTCTTTCATCACATTCCCAGTGGGTCAGAAGTTTACATACTCTCAATTAATATTTGGTAGCATTGCATTTACATTGTTTAGCTTGTGTCAAACATTTTGGGTAGCCTTCCACAAGCTTCCCACAATAAGTTTGGTGAATTTTGGCTCATTCCTCCTGACAGAGCTGGTGTAACCAAGTCAGGGTTGTTAGGCCTAAAACACGCTTTGCTCGCACACGCGTTTTCAGTTCTGCCCACAAATTGTCTGTGGGATTGAGGTCAGGGCTTTGTGATGGCCACTCCAATAGCTTGACTTTGTTGTCCTTAATTTAAGCCATTTTGCCACAACTTTGGAAGTATGCTTGGGGTCATTGTCCATTTGGAAGACCCATTTGTGACCAAGCTTTAACTTCCTGACTGATGTCTTGAGATGATGCTTCAATATATCCACAGAATTTTCCTTCCTGATGATGTGATCTATTTTGTGAAGTGCACCAGTCCCTCCTGCAGTAAAGCATCCCCACAACATGATGCTGCCACCCCCGTGCTTCACGATGGAGATGATGTCCTTCGGCTTGCAAGTGTCCCCCTTTTTCCTCCAAACATAACAATGGTCATGATGGCCAAACAGTTCTATTTTTGTTTCATCAGACCAGAGGACATTTTCCAAAAAGTATGATCTTTGTCTCCATGTGCAGTTTCAAACCGTAGTCTGGCTTTTTTATGGTGGTTTTGGAGCAGTGGCTTCTTCCTTGCTGAGCGACCTTACAGGTTATATCAATATAAGACTCATTTTACTGTGGATATAGATACTTTTGTACCTGTTTCCTCCAGCATCTTCACAAGGTCCTTTGCTGTTGTTCTGGGATTGATTGCACTTTTCGCACCAAAGTACGTTAGCCTCTAGGAGACAGAACGTGTGTCTTTCCTAAGTGGTATGACAGCTGTGTGGTCCCATGGTGTTTACACTTGCGTACTATTGTTTGTACAAATGAACGTGGTACCTTCAGGCGTTTGGAAATTGCTCCCAAGGATGAACCAGACTTGTGGAGGTCTGCAATTTTTTGGGCTGATTTCTTTGGATTTTCCCATGATGTCAAGCAATGAGGCACTGAGTTTGAAGGGCAGGCCTTGAATACATCCACAGGTACACCTCCAATTGACTCAAATTATGTCAATTAGCCTATCAGAAGATTCTAAAGCTATGACATAATATTCTGGAATTTTGGAATCCAAGCTGTTTAAAGGCACAGTCAACTTAGTGTTTGTAAACTTCTGACCCTCTGGAATTGTGAAACAGTGAAATATAAGAGAAATAATCTGTCTGTAAACAATTGTTGGAAAACTTAATAGTAGATGTCCTAACCGACTTGCAAAAACTATAGTTTGAAGAAATTTGTGAAGTGGTTGAAAAAGGAGTGAAAAAGGAGTTTTAATGACTCCAACCTAAGTGTAAACTTCCGACTTCATCTGTATATTGCGGCTGACGACAGGGAGAGGTGAGGGGAGTGGTTATTGAGGGGAAAGCAGAACGGACAACGAGAATGGCTTGTGGACTGTGAGGTGATTGGTGAATTCCCCCTTCTTTCCCCGTGTACAAAAATCCCTAATAAACTCCCCATTTGCATTCCAGTTGTGCTACTGGTGCATGTTTTGCTATTGAACTTGGTGACGTGGAAACGCCACACCCTTGAGCCTGCTACATATGGTGGAGAATGTGGGCAACCCAAACCATGCAAAATAACACAAACACAATTGTACTTTTTCCATTTATTTGTTGAGAAAAGTATCCAATATTACATTTCTTTGTCGGAAAAAGTATGTGGACCTCTAGATTGCTAAACTCAATTAAGTGGCTGGGGGCAGTATTGAGTAGCTTGGGTGAATAAGGTGCCCAGAGGTGCCCAGAGTAAACTGCCTGCTCCTCAGTCCCAGTTGCTAATATATGCATACTATTAGTATATTTGTATAGAAAACACTCTGAAGTTTCTAAAACTGTTTGAAGTATGTCTGTGAGTATAACAGAACCTGAGACAAAATCCAACCAGGAAGTGGGAAATCTGAGGTTGGTCGATTTTCAACTCAGCCCCTATTGATGATACAGTGGGTCATATTGCACTTCCTAAGGCTTCCACTAGATGTCAACCGTCTTTAGAAACGTGCTTGAAGCTTCTACTGTGAAGGGGGGCTGAATGAGAGGGGAATGAGTCAGAGGTCTGTCAGCAGCCATGAGCTGGTCATGCGCATTCACATGAGAGGTAGCTCCCGTTCCATTTGCTTTTCTGAAGAAAAAGGAATTCTCCGGTTGGAACGTTATTGAAGATTTATGTTAAAAACATCCGAAAGATTGATTCTATACATCGTTTGACATGTTTCTACGGACTGTAACGGAACTTTTTGACATTTCGTCTGCAACTAGTGAACGAACTTCGTGAGTTTGATTTGTTTACCAAAAGCGCTAACAAAAGTAGTTATTTGGACATAAATGATGGACATTATCAAACAAATCAAACATTTATTGTGAAACTGGGATTCATGTGAGTACATTCTGATGAAGATCATCAAAGGGAAGTGAATATTTATAATGTTATTTCTGACTTCTGTTGACTGCACAATATGGCGGATATATTTTTGGCTTGTCGGGTCTCTGAGCGCCGTACTCAGATTATTGCATGGTTTGCTTTATCCGTAAAGCTTTTTTGAAATCTGACACAGCTGTTGCATTAAGGAGAATTTTATCTATATTTCCATGTATAACACTTGTATTTTCATCAACATTTATAATGAGTATTTCTGTAAATTGATGTGGTTCTCTGCAAAATCACCGGATATTTTTGGAACTACTGAACATTACGCGCCAATGTATACTGAGATTTTTGGATATGAATATGAACTTTATCAAACAAAACATACATGTATTGTGTAACATGAAGTCCTATGAGTGTCATCTGATGAAGATCATCAAAGGTTAATTATATCTCTATTTCTGATTTTTGTGACTCCACTCTTTGGCTGGGAAAATGGCTGTGTTTTTCTGTGACTTGGCTCTGACCTAACATAATCGTTTGTGGTGCTTTCGCTGTAAAGCCTATTTGAAATCGTACACCGTGGTGGGATTTCCAACAAGATGACCTTTAAAATGGTATAAAATACTTGTATGTTTAAAGGAATTTTAATTATGAGATTTCTGTTGTTTTGAATTTGGCACCCTGAACTTTCCCTGGCTATTGTCATATCGATCCCATTAATGGGATTTCAGCCCTAAGAAGTTAATTAAAGTAGTCAAAAGTTTAGTATTTGGTCCCATAATCCTTGCACGCAATGACTTCATTGGATGCAGTTGCAGTTTGTTTTGGTTGTGTTTTTGGTTATGTTTTAACTTAATGGTGAAAGATGACTGGAGTAATTTTATTTTTCATGATTAAGAAAAAATATGAATGAATCATGAATAATGATGAGTGAGAGTTACAGTGGCTACAACCAAACTTCTCACCATTACCAATAACAGGGGAGGTTGGCATTTGGGGTGGGGGTATGATCTTTTTGCCTCTGTAACCTTCTAACTGATCATTATTCAAGATGTATTCATGATTATCCTTGATCATGGTAGCATCCACATGAAGTGTTCAGAAACATCGTCTATTCTACTAACAATAAAAGTGACTCCAAAATGGGCACAAGTCATTATTCACCATTCAGTTATTGTTGTGCAAAACATAACCATGCCGAAAACAATCTACAAATGCATCCAACAAGTTTGTATAGCCACAAGCTTGGTGTGGTCATTGCATGCAAGGAATACGGAATCAAATACTAAATGTTTTACTACTCTTAATACAAAGAACTCCAGCCACCATAGTCATAGACTGTTCTCTCTGCTACCGCACAGCATGCGGTACCGGTGCGCCAAGTCTAGGTCCAAGAGGTTTCTAAAAAGCTTCTACCCCCAAGCCATAAGACTCCTGAACACCTAATCAAATGGCTACCCAGACTATTTGCATTGCCTATGCTGCTGCTACTCTCTGTTATTATCTATGCATAGCCACTTTCATAACTCTACCTACATGTACATAATTACCTCAATTACCTCGACACCGGTGCCTCCGCACATTGACACATTGACTCTGTACCGGTACCCCCTGTATATAGCCTCCACATTGACTCTGTACCGGTACCCCCTGTATATAGCCTCCACATTGACTCTGTACCGGTACCCCCTGTTTATAGCCTCCACATTGACTCTGTACCGGTACCCCCTGTATATAGCCTCCACATTGACTCTGTAACGGTACCCCCTGTATATAGCCTCCACATTGAATCTGTACCGGTACACCCTGTATATAGCCTCCACATTGACTCTGTACCGGTACCCCCTGTATATAGCCCCGCTATTGCTATTTACTGCTGCTGTTTAATTATTTGTTATTCTTATGACTTACTTTTTTAGGGATTTTCTTAAAACTGCATTGTTGGCTAAGGGCTTGTAAGTAAGCTGTAAGGTGGTGTATTCGGCGTATGTGACAAATAAAATTTGATTTGATTTAATTGAGCTGGTCAAGCTATAGGTTTGCATACTGTTTCGGAGAAAGAAATTTAATGTTGGATCAATTTGCTCAATAAATAACTTATTTTTGTCTTAATTGTTTAATCAGGTTCACTTTATCTATTATAAGGACTTAGATGAAAATCTGTTCGCATTTTAGGTCAAATTTATGCAGAAATACAGAAATTCCTAAAGGGTTCACAAACCTTTTCTCAGCACTGTAGTCAACACCATACCACTGTATGAGCAAAGAGGCGATTTGATATCAGATCTAAATCTGATAAACCTGTTCGATCTGAGGGAAATTTCTCTCCCAGTGTTGCGTGAAAGACGACAGTTTTCCATGGAGGAGTGCGTGCCGGGTGCCTAGCTCATGACGACACTGGTCTTACCCTATCATAGTCCCTTGACGACACTGGTCTTACCCCCATCATATTCCAGAAAGCCCCTGTCGTTTCCTGATGCTCATTTTCAACATCACACCCTCCCAACCAAGAGTGCTGCTGTGCATACAAGGAACCTACAGTAGCGCAGTGACAACAGATCACTGTAGCAACAGTGCCCCCTACGCCCATGCATGGTCACTGTAACTACAGTGCAACACTTTAAGCCAGAGAAAAACAAATATCAGCAAGGTTGACTTTGGAATCCTCTGCACTGGGATAAAATTATTCAGGGCTCTATAAAACCGTTTTCTGAGTGATATTCCATCAAAATAATGCAAGCATGTTGAACACCTTTGTCAACATAAACATTCTGTAGTATTCCACAAGGAAATGTTTTCACAACTGGGATAGATAGCCACATGGGCTTGGGAAGGGTGTCTGTAGGATAGCAAAGAATAATATATATATATATATATTTTTTTTTTAGCAATCCATGCTGTTAACACTTGCATTCAAATAATAGGCAGCGTAGGCTATCACAGCTGTCTGTTGCCGGTATCAGTGAAAGATGTGTGCTGAACGGCAAATGTTTGTAGCTCAAATTGATACAATGCACTAAAAAGCTACAAAACCTGCTTATACATCTCTACAAATTCTTTCAATCACTCATGTAGAATTCCCTGATCAGGCGCTGAAGAACTTGCAGGGTTGGGATAATTATATTATGAGCAAGCTGAACATGGACATTTTCAAAAGTTGTCTTACAGCGACATCTTGTGCTCTGTCATGTTAGCTGTAGAGCCAAAACTCAAACAGTCCCTATCCACTCTTTTCATCAACATTACCAAATGATGACACAAATATTTAATTTGTGCAATATGTCTAAGGCCCAATATTTTTTCAGAAATTATGTCAAGTAGCTATAGCTAAGCAAGTAAGGACAAAACACATACCAAGCAAAAGGATGACATTCTCAGGCGTGTTGCTCCAGTAGATTCTGTAACTTGGAGACTGAAACAAAAGACTGCTCTGTCTTGCATCTCTCATCCCAGTCGTCCAGGTCTTTATGCCTGGAGTTATGGTCGGGCGGATACTCCATTACTACGCTGTCACTCACTACAAGGGATGATATACACAATGTATAGTAATTAATACATCTTTCCTGTATAAAATGACATGACATGTACTGCCAGTCACTAGTATGTTGTGACTGTGAGTGACATTGCTGAGTTGATGACAGTTCGGCTAGTGGCAAGGGCCCCACATTTTTTAGATACTCCTACTCGAGGTAGAGCAAAACACAACCATGTTTCTTCACATCATTAATGTCTCCCATTTATGCAATGTGTGTTTAAAGGTTGTGTAAAATATTTTACTGCAAAAGTGGTTCAATTGATAGATTTTGTCACACACCCCCTAAACTCAAAAAGCTAATGTAACCCAATAAGCTCATTTAACCCAATATTGCAAGCTCTGATATTGCTAAAATGTGGAATACAAGTAGTTAGTTGTCTGCCTAGCGGACTAAACTCCACTCCATGGTGAAGGAAGTTTCGGAAGAACTTCACCAACGTAGTGGAGCCGAGACCAGGCTTTGTGGAATCTGCACAATAGTTGAAATAAATAATAATTATGAAACACCCACCTATGTTTGTCCTCTGGAGTTGTGTGCCTTTCTTTGTTTGCTGAAATTAATACTTTTTCAATAAAAGTTCATACATTTCCGACATAGGAATGCTTTGTTTAAGGATTTTGGTACTTTAGCCTATACTAAAAGCCAAACCTTGACCCAGAACATCTAAAAAACTATCGGACTATATCGAATCTTCCATTCCTCTCAAAAATTTTAGAAAAGGCTGTTGCGCAGCAACTCACTGCCTTCCTGAAGACAAACAATGTATACGAAATGCTTCAGTCTGGTTTTAGACCCCATCATAGCACTGAGACTGCACTTGTGAAGGTGGTAAATTACCTTTTAATGGCATCAGACCGAGGCTCTGCATCTGTCCTCGTGCTCCTAGACCTTAGTGCTGCTTTTGATACCATCGATCACCACATTATTTTGGAGAGATTGGAAACACAAATTGGTCTACACGGACAAGTTCTGGCCTGGTTTAGATCTTATCTGTCGGAAAGATATGTTTGTCTCTATGAATGGTTTGTCCTTGACAAATCAACTGTAAATTTCGGTGTTCCTCAAGGTTCTGTTTTAGGACCACTATTGTTTTCACTATATATTTACCTCTTGGGGATGTCATTCGAAAACATGATGTAAACTTTCAATGCTATGCGGATGACACACAGCTGTACATTTCAATTAAACATGGTGAAGCCCCAAAATTTACCTCGCTAGAAGCATGTGTTTCAGACATAAGGAAGTGGATGGCTGCAAACGTTCTACTTTTAAACTCGGACAAAACAGAGATGCTTGTTCTAGGTCCCAAGAAACAAAGAGATCTTCTGTTGAATCTGACAATTAATCTGGATGGTTGTACAGTCATCTCAAATAAAACTGTGAAGGACCTCGGCGTTACTCTGGACCCTGATCTCTCTTTTGAAGAACATATCAAGACCATTTCAAGGACCGCTTTTTTCCATCTACGTAACATTGCAAAAATCAGAAACTTTCTGTCCAAAAATGATGCAGAAAAATTAATCCATGCTTTTGTCACTTCTAGGTTAGACTACTGCAATGCTCTACTTTCCGGCTACCCGGATAAAGCACTAAATAAACTTCAGTTAGTGCTAAATACGGCTGCTAGAATCCTGACTAGAACCCAAAAATTTGATCATATTACTCCAGTGCTAGCCTCCATACACTGGCTTCCTGTCAAAGCAAGGGCTGATTTCAAGGTTTTACTGCTAACCTACAAAGCATTACATGGGCTTGCTCCTACCTATCTCTCTGATTTGGTCCTGCCGTACATACCTACACATACGCTACGGTCACAAGATGCAGGCCTCCTAATTGTCCCTAGAATTTCTAAGCAAACAGCTGGAGGCAGGGCATTCTCCTATAGAGCTCAATTTTTATGGAACGGTCTGCCTACCCATGTCAGAGACGCAAACTCGGTCTCAACCTTTAAGTCCTTACTGAAGACTCATCTCTTCAGTGGGTCATATGATTGAGTGTAGTCTGGCCCAGGAGTGGGAAGGTGAACAGAAAGGCTCTGGAGCAACGAACCGCCCTTGCTGTCTCTGCCTGGCCGGTTCCCCTCTTTCCACTGGGATTCTCTGCCTCTAACCCTATTACAGGGGCTGAGTCACTGGCTTACTGGGGCTCTCATACCGTCCCTGGAGGGGGTGCGTCACCTGAGTGGGTTGATTCACTGATGTGGTCATCCTGTCTGGGTTGGCGCCCCCCCTTGGGTTGTGCCGTGGCAGAGATCTTTGTGGGCTATACTCAGCCTTGTCTCAGGATGGTAGGTTGGTGGTTGAAGATATCCCTCTAGTGGTGTGGGGGCTGTGCTTTGGCAAAGTGGGTGGGGTTATCTCCTTCCTGTTTGGCCCTGTCCGGGGGTGTCCTCGGATGGGGCCACAGTGTCTCCTGACCCCTCCTGTCTCAGCCTCCAGTATTTATGCTGCAGTAGTTTATGTGTCGGGGGTCAGTTTGTTATATCTGGAGTACTTCTCCTGTCCTATTCGGTGTCCTGTGTGAATTTAAGTGTGCTCTCTCCAATTCTCTTTCTCTCTTTCTTTCTCTCTCTCGGAGGACCTGAGCCCTTGGACCATGCCGCAGGACTACCTGACATGATGACTCCTTGCTGTCCCCAGTCCACCTGGCCGTGCTGCTGCTCCAGTTTCAACTGTTCTGCCTTATTATTATTTGACCATGCTGGTCATTTATGAACATTTGAACATCTTGGCCATGTTCTGTTATAATCTCCACCCGGCACAGCCAGAAGAGGACTGGCACCCCACATTGCCTGTTTCCTCTCTAGGTTTCTTCCTAGGTTTTGGCCTTTCTAGGGAGTTTTTCTTAGCCACCGTGCTTCTACACCTGCATTGCTTGCTGTTTGGGGTTTTAGGCTGGGTTTCTGTACCGCACTTTGAGATATCAGCTGATGTACGAAGGGCTATGTAAATAAAGTTGATTTGATTTGATTTGATACTAATGTAATTAAGTCAGTAACCACCAAATCAAATAAAAGGTAATTTGTCACATACTTCGTAAACAACAGGTGTAGACTAACAGTGAAATGCTTCCTTACAGGCCCTTCCCAACAATACTGAGAGAAAAAAAAGAGGAATAATAACACATTGAGTTTAACTAGGCAAGTCAGTTAAGAACAAACTCAAATGACAACCAACACCGGCCAAACTCAGACAATGCTGTGCCAATTGTGCACCACCCTATGGGACTCCCAATCACAGTTGGTTGTGACACAGCCTGGATTTGAACACAGGGTGTCTGTAGTGATGCCGCTAATACTAAGATGCAGCACCTTAAACCGCTGCGCCGCTGTGTATATAACTTTGCTATGTACACAGGGTACCAGTACCGAGTCGATGTGCAAGGGTACAAGGGAATTGAGGTAGAACGTAGAGGTAGGAATAGGGAATGGGCAATAGGATAGATGAACAGTAGCAGAAGCGCATGTGATGAGTCAAAAGAGTTTAGTGCAAATAGTCTGGGTAGCAATTGGTTAACTATCTATCTAGAGTTGAAGTTGACATACACCTAGGCCCAATACATTTAAACAGAGTTTTTCACAATTCCTGACATTTAATCCTAGTAAAAATGTACTTTATTTTAAGAATGTGAAATGTCAGAATAATAGGAGAGATAATTATTTATTTCAGCTTTTATTTCTTTCATCACATTCCCAGTGGGTCAGAAGTTTACATACACTCAATTAGTATTTGGTAGCATTGCCTTTAAATTGTTCAACTTGGGTCAAACGATTCGGGTAGCCTTCCACAAGCTTCCAACAATAAGTTTGGGGAATTTGGCCCCTTCCTCCTGACAGAGCTGGTGTCACAGAGTCAGATTTGTAGACTTTCTTGCTCGCACACGTGTTTTCAGTTCTGCCCACAAATGTTCTAAGGGATTGAGGTCATGGCTTTGTGATTGCCACTCCAATAACTTTGTTTTTGTTGTCCTTAAGCCATTTTGCCACAAATGTGGAAGTATGCTTGGGGTCATTGTCCATTTGGAAGATCCATTTGCAACTAAGCTTTAACTTCATGATTGATGTCTTGAGATGTTGCATCAATATATCCACTGAATTTCCCTACCTCATGATGCCATCTATTTGTGAAGGGCACTAGTCCCGCCTGCAGCAAAGCACCCCCACAACATGATGCTGCCACCCCCGTGATTCATGGTTGGGATGGTGTTCTTTGGCTTGCAAGCCTCCCCCTTTTTCTTCCAAACATAACAACGGTCATTATGGCCAAACAGTTATATTTTTGTTTCATCAGACCAGAGGACATTTCTCCAAAGATTATGATCTTTGTCCCCATGTGCAGTTTCAAACTGTAGTCTGGCTTTTTCATTGCGGTTTTGGAGCAGTGGCTTCTTCCTTGCAGAGCGGCCTTTTGTTTGTACAGATGAACGTGGTACCTTCAGGCATTTGGAAATTGCTCTCAAGGATGAACCAGACTGATTACGTTTGATTTTCCCATGATGTCAAGCAAAAAGGCACTGAGTTTGAAGGTAGGCCTTGAAATAGGTACACCTCCAATTGACTTAAATGATGTCAATTAGCCTATCAGAAGCTTCTAAAGCCATGACATAATTGTCTGGAATTTTCCAAGCTGTTTAAAGGCACAGTCAACTTAGTGTATGTAAACTTCTGACCCACTGGAATTTTGATACAGTGAATTATAAGTGAAATAATCTGTCTGTAAACAATTGTAGGAAAAATTACTTGTGTCATGCACAAAGTAGATATAGTAGCTAGAGTTCGTAAAAAATACATTTGTGGAGAGGATGAAAAACAAGTTTTAATGACTCCAATCTAAGTGTATGTAAACTTCCGACTTCAACTGTAACTATTTAGCAGTCTTACAACTTGGGGGTAGAATCTGTTCAGGGTCCTGTTGATTCCAGATTTGGTCCATCGGTATCGATTGCCATGCGCGAGAAGAGAGAACAGTCTATGACTATGGCTGGAGTATTTGACCATTTTTAGGGCCTTCCTCTGATACTACCTGGTATAGAGATCCTGAATGTCAGGGAGCTCAGCTCCTGTTTCTTGCTGACATTGAGGGAGAGGTTGTTGCTCTGGCACCACACTGCCAGGTCACTGACCTCCTCCCTATAGGCTCTCTCATCATCTTCTGTGATCAGGCCACCACCATAGTCAGGAAACTTAATGATGGTGTTGGAGTTATGCTCGGCCAATCATTCGTTGGGTGAACAGGGAGCACGGGAGTGGACTGAGCACTCATCCCTGAGGGGCCCCCGTGTTGAGAATCAGCTTGGAGGGAGTGGGGGGACTGGGGAAGTAGAGTGGAGGGACTGGGGGAGAGGTAGAGAGAGGGGGCGTGGAGGGACTGTGGGGGTAGAGAGAGGGGGAGAGGAAGGACTGGGAGGTAGAGGTAGAAAGAGAGGGGAGTGGAGGGACTGGGGGTAGAGGTAGAGAGAGAGGGGAGTGGAGGGACTTGGGAGGGAGAGTATGGATGAAGGAGGGAGGGATAGAGAGGTAGAAAGAATGATGGTGGGAGGAGGGATGATCATTTTTTAAAGGATAGAAAGATGTCCCCTGAGAAAGATGTCCCCCTGGGACCAGCATGGTTCTGGCAGAATCAGCGTGGCGAATTTGTTGTTGCCTATCCTCACCACCTGCGTGAGGGCATCAGAAAGCGAGCATAGAAGGAATTTAGCTTGTCTGGTAGGCACGCATCACTGGGCAGCTCGCGGCTGTGTTTCCCTTTGGAATCCATGATAGTTTGCAAACCCTTTCTCACCCGACAAGAGCCGGCATAGTAGAATTCAATCTTAGTCCTGTATTGATGTATTGACGGTTCAGTGAGGATGTTGCCTGTAATCCATTGCTTCTGGTTGGGATATGTACGTACGGTCATTGTGGGGATGATGTCGTCGATGCAACTATAAATGAATCCAGAGACTGATGTGGTAAACTCCTCAATGTTATCGGATTAGTCCCTAAACATATTCTAGACTGTGCTGGCGTCCTGTAGCTTAGCATCCGCTTCATCGGACCACTTCTGTATTGAGCGTGTCACTGGTACTTCCTGTTTGAGTTTTTGCTTGTAAAGCAAGAATAAGGAAGATAAAGTTATGGTCCGATTTTCCAAATGTAGGGCGAGGGAGAGCTTTGCATGCATTTCTGAATGTGGAGTACAGATTTCAGTTTCCCTGCATTAAAATCACCATCCACTAGGAGCGCCCCTCTGGATGTGCATTTTATGGCCCTATACAGCTTGTTGAGTGTGGTCTTAGTGCCAGTATCGGTTTGTGGTGATAAATAGACAGCTATCAAAATAGTAAATAGTATGGTCTGCAGCTTATCATGAGGTATTCTAACTCAGGCAAGCAAAACCTCAAAGCTTCGTTAACATTACAGATCACACACTGTTACAGGAATTCAATTCCTCTGTTTTAATACCCAATTAAAATCAAACACTCTGTCAATTCATAAGAATTTGTATGACCCTTATTTGTATAAAATGCACAGAGACCAGTCTTAAAGTCAACCAGCAGCGTTTATTCACGAGAGTACTGCCCATTATACATTTTACCACAGGTTATAAACTGAAAATGACGTCATTAGTTTTAGTACTAGCCCGTGTCATCTCCGCTCTAGTACAATGGCTGTATGGTTCTCACATGTCTCTCCCTATTAAGATAATATATGACCGAGCCAAGGCCAGCTTGTGTAGATAAGCCTTCTAGCCAGTCTGGCTATAAGTTCATTCATTTCTACCATGGTACAGACAGTCATTGTTCTAATTCTTGATTATATTTACACACATTATATTCAGTACTAGGATTAAAAAGAAAATTAATACATATACAGTAACATAATAGTATTCTGATTAGTACATATACAGTAACATAATAGTATTCTGATTAGTCAGTCCTGATTGAAATGTATACATAATTAGTCATTATTGATAAAAATTCCCTTTTTACACACACCAACTTTTATTAACAAAGAGACACAGACCTTCCCCTTAACCTTAAGCCACCATTCGGTCTTGAAGATGCTTAAAAAAACAGCTAGATGTATATTATCCATGTCCATGTTCAGCCACGACTAAGAGAAACATAAGACATTAAAGGTCTTCAGGTCCCGATGATAGGGTAGTCTTGAACAGAGCTCATCCTGTTTTTGCTCTAGCGATTGTACGTTCGCCAACAGAATGGAGGGTAGAGCCGTCGTAGTCTCGCCAGGGAGCTCGTTTGCCTCTCTTGCTCCATTTCTTCCTCTTTCGAGTCTGGATTAGGGCCTGGTCTGGAATAGGAAGTACATCCACAGCGGCCGACTATTTGAAGTATAAATCTCCATCTAAATCGAGGTTAGGAATCACTGATCTGATGATCAGAAGCTGTTTTCGGTCATAGGAAATCATGTTGGAAATATTACGTACAAAAAAAAGTTATGATCAGAGTAAAAAAAAACTAAATAGCAGAATTGATCAGGAGCCCATAAGACACCAGCTATCAACTGCAGCGCTATCTTCACAATCAATGCATACAGCAGGCCTTCAGAGAACCAGAGGGAGAAGTGGGATGTTTGCTCTGAGACGAACATTTCCAAGTGCCATTCCGAACCGCTGCCATGTCATCGGCACTACTTGTGGGTGAAGTCTCCATTCTCCCGGGGCAGTTTCTCTTATGACAAGAAATCTGCCACCTCGTTCAACTCGCCTGGGAGATGGACAGCTCATAGGGAGGTCATATCAGGAGTTGTTGGGCCACCTGTAGGGACCGTACAGACCTCAATCCCCCTTGATGGTTGATGTGAAACACTGTCGATGTATTGTCTGATCGTATCAGGACATGTTTATGTTTGAGAACAGGCAGAATGTGTTTCAGGGCTAGGTAAACTGCCAAGCGGGGGCACCACTCTCCACGTACAATCCTGTGTTGCTACACTGCTCCCCAGCCTGTTAGTGAAGCATCGGTCATCACTACTTCCTGCCTTGACGGAATTGATCCGAAAGGGATACCTGTAGTCAGGTAGATTATCTTTCTCCACAGCTGCAGAGTAGAGTAGCACGCCCTTGTCACTCAGATTTAGGTGTTTCTGTTCCAAGCAGCAGTCCTGTGTGGCTCAGGTTGCTAGAGCATGGTGCTTGCAATGCCAGGATTGTGGGTTTGATTCCTACGGGGGACCAGTACGAGAAGAAAATGTTAGCACTCACAACTGTACGTGGCTTTGGATAAGAGCATCACTGTGTCACTGTGGAGGCCACCACAAGCATGCCTATCAGTTGTGGGAATGTTTGTACTTTCACCAATGTGTTCAACTGGAATTGTTGCAGAAGAATGCTGCACACCTTTATGGTGTGGGAGTTCAGAGTCATGCCAGTAAAAGTGCCCTTTTGGCTTGGAGTGAAGTTGCTCTTTTAGTTGTTCACGGTAAGACCCAGTGCGCGAGAGGGGATGCAGATGAGCCAGTCGTAGAGGTAGTTATTATTATTATTATTATTATTATATGAAAGATTATTAAATAATTGTAAGCTCAGGGCTGCACTCATGCATCTTGTGAAGACATGAGGAGCCAGGGAGAGGCCAAAGGGTAATACGGCAAACTGGTATGCCTGGCTTTGGAAGGCAAACTGGTATGCATGGCTTTGGAAGGCAAATTGGTATGCCTGGCTTTGGAAGGAAAACTGGTATGCCTGGCTTTGGAAGGAAAACTGGTATGCCTGGCTTTGGAAGGAAAACTGGTATGCCTGGCTTTGGAAGACAAACTGGTATGCCTGGCTTTGGAAGGCAAACTGGTATGCCTGGCTTTGGAAGGCAAACTGGTATGCCTGGCTTTGGAAGGCAAACTGGTATGCCTGGCTTTGGAAGGCAAACTGGTATGCCTGGCTTTGGAAGGCAAACTGGTATGCCTGGCTTTGGAAGACAAATTGGTATGTCTGGCTTTGGAAGGCAAACTGGTATGCCTGGCTTTGGAAGGCAAACTGGTATGCCTGGCTTTGGAAGGTAAACTGGTATGCCTGGCTTTGGAAGGCAAACTGGTATGCCTGGCTTTGGAAGGAAAACTGGTATGCCTGGCTTTGGAAGGAAAACTGGTATGCCTGGCTTTGGAAGGAAAACTGGTATGCCTGGCTTTGGAAGGAAAACTGGTATGCCTGGCTTTGGAAGACAAACTGGTATGCCTGGCTTTGGAAGGCAAACTGGTATGCCTGGCTTTGGAAGGCAAACTGGTATGCCTGGCTTTGGAAGACAAACTGGTATGTCTGGCTTTGGAAGGCAAACTGGTATGCCTGGCTTTGGAAGGCAAACTGGTATGCCTGGCTTTGGAAGGTAAACTGGTATGCCTGGCTTTGGAAGGCAAACTGGTAT
Organism: Oncorhynchus clarkii lewisi; assembly: GCF_045791955.1. Taxonomy (NCBI): domain Eukaryota; kingdom Metazoa; phylum Chordata; class Actinopteri; order Salmoniformes; family Salmonidae; genus Oncorhynchus; species Oncorhynchus clarkii. The sequence continues at coordinate 40,012,068 of NC_092166.1, forward strand.
GCCTGGCTTTGGAAGGCAAACTGCAGGAAACGTCTGTGTTCCGGTAACACAGGTACATGAAAATAAGCTCTCTGTAAGTCCAAAGAACTGAACCATTCCCCTTCGGCTACAGTCTGGAAGACGTTGACCTTTCCAGATGTTGACTGTCTGTGAAAGTGGAGAACTTTACCAATGCAGGCCACTGTCTAATAAGCCTGTCACAGTAGGTCATCAGTGGCCCTGCACTGAGGTCTGGGGAAGCAGGCGTCATCCTTCAGAGCTTCAGCTCTGCTATGCATAGGCATATGGTCCAAACCATGTTGTTTTGCGTTGCGCATGGCAGATAGCATCCTACTGTCCTTGCCTTGGTGGGCGAGAACATGTGGGACGGCCCAGCATCTCAGAAGCTCCAAAAGAAAAGCCGGTGAAGGTGGCACACCGAACGGTGTAGGTGCCAGCATTCTTAAATAACGGGTTAGTGGCAGAGGCTGTGGCTTGAGAGCTCAAGCCTAGCTAAGACCGCAGGACAGCGCATAGTTAGTCAGAGCCTTGGAATGACTCTTCTGACCCATCCTTAGCATTGAAGCTGAATGGGTCCACAACACTGGTTGGCACTTCCCTCACCATGTTGGGCGTGTCATCATACTGGTCATTAAAGTGCCAGTTGGATGCCCGAGTTGAATGCCCAAGAGCAGGTCATCATCACAGCTATCTGAGTCGGTTATGACATATGTCGCGCAGCGAGAGTCGAGTTCAGTCAGTGGTCCTGATGATACCTTTCCAGCTAGCTAGTTTGTCCTTGTGGCTAGAAACTTCAGAAGTCTCAACTTGTCTGACTTCAATGCCATAGTTGTACATTTCAGTGAAAATCACTAGCCTGTAATCAATGTGCTTTAGCTGTAACCCTGGCCTGATAGTGGTTACACTATATAGCTAATGACCTCTCCTTACTGCAGCAAGCGGGAACGAAGGGCACCGTGCCCGGTGTTGTTGTGTTGTCAGTTTGCAGCGTAAACTTTCTCCATTGAGCAGTAGACTGTACCACGTGACATTCAGATGGTTCCTACCAATATTACAAGTTATTTCTCATGTAGGCTGCTATCATACAAATAAAATCAAGTTGGATGGAACAAATTTGCCACGTTAGCTACCGCCCGCTAAATGTGATAGCTTACAGATGCCCGGTGGGAAGCAACTGCTGCCCATTGGGATGCAACTCACATCGGCAAAGCACCCCGATACGACACCGTTGTACTGGTCATTCACACCGGCTTGTTACTTTAGCCAATTGCTTACATCCAGTTGGTTACCAATACTACAAGTTATTTCTCCCTTGCCCAATACACATCACTTTATATGACATGTTTTAACTACTGCCATGATGATGTTGTTGCCAGCTAGCCAGCCCATTAAAACATTGGTAGCTGGGAAGAGCTCATCAGGACAACTGACTGAAGCGAATCCATTCCACTCCACACTCGACTCTCAGCTGCGCTACATACTTCATCAATTTGGGAACCAGGCTTGTTTCCCGTATGAAGTAGATTGGAGAAATGTTTCAAATTTCCGCTCTGTTTGCAATCACATGACCATTTGCAATCACATTGCATTCACTGTGCAAGCATCCTGTTTTTATGTGGAAAACAACAAATATATATATATATATATATATATATATATATATATATATATATATATTTTACATTGTGACAGATGTAACAGCACTTGAATTCCATCTAATTTGCACAGTAGCCTAATATTTTGGACAACAAAATATATATTTCATAGGCCACATTAATAACCATTACTTTCTGTAGCGTCAGATTACTCTAATTGTGTTCTGAAACATGTTAGTTGCTGTCATCTATATTGTAAATACACTATGTGACCAAAAGTATGTGTACACCTGCTCGATTAGGCCTGGCTCACATTCAGCATTCCAATTCATCCCAAAGGTGTTCGATGAGGTTTAGGCCAGGGCTCTGTGAAGACCAGTCAAGCTCTTCCACACCGATCTCAACAAACCATTTCTGTATGGACCTCGCTTCGTGCACGGGGGCATTGTCATGCTAAAACAGGAAAGAACCTTCCCCAAACTGTTGACACAAAGTTGGAAGCACCAAATCTACTAGAATGTTATTGTATGCTGTAGCGTTATGATTCTCCTTCACTGGAACTAAGGGCCTATCCTGAACCATGAAAAACAACCCCAGACCATTATTCCTCCTCCATCAAACTTTACAGTTGGCACTATGTATTCGGGTAGGTAGCATTCTCCTGGCATCCACCCAACCCGGGTTCGTCCGTCAGACTGCCAGATGGTGAAGCATGACTCCTCACTCCAGAGAACACGTTTCCACTGCTCCAGAGTACAACGGAGGCGAGCATTCCACCACTCCATCCGACTCTTGGCATTGTGTATGGTGATCTTAGCCTTATGGAAACCCATTTCATGAAGCTCCCGACGAACACTTATTGTGCTGACCTTGCTTCCAGAGGCAGTTTGGAACTCGGTAGTGAGTGTTGCAAACGAGGGCAGATCATTTTTACATGCTACGCGCTTCAGCACTCGGCGGTCCCAACACTTTTTACAGGAAACTATATAGCTCTAAGTGCTCTCAGGAATCCAGGGGAACTTAAATCCGTTTTACCAAATTTCCACCAGCATGTTAAATGTGCAACCAGAGGGGGAAAAACTCTAGACCACCTTTACTCCACACACAGAGACGTGTGCAAAGCTCTCCCTTGCCCTCCATTTAGCAAATCTGACTATAATTCTTTCCTCCTGATTCCTGCTTACAAGCAAAAACTAAAGCAGGAAGCACCAGTGACTTGGTCAATAAAGAAGTGGTCAGATGAAGCAGATGTTAACTACAAGACTGTTTTGCTAGCACAGACTGGAATATGTTCCGGGATTCTTCCGATGGCATTGAGGAGTACCACACATCAGTCACTGGCTTTATCAATAAGTGCATCGATGATATCGTCCCCACAGTGACTGTACGTACATACCGCAACCAGAAGCCATAAATTACAGGCAACATCTGCACTGAGCTAAAGGGTAGAGCTGCCGCTTTCAAGGAGCAGGACTCTAACCCGGAAGAAATCCTGCTATGCCCTACGATGAACCATCAAACATGCAAAGCGTCAATACAGGACTAAGATTGAATTGTACTGCACTGGCTTCGATGCTCGTCAGATGTGGCAGGGCTTGCAAACTATTGCAGACTACAAAGGGAATCACAGCCGCGAGCTGCCCAGTGACACGAACCTACCAGACAAATTAAATGACTTCTATGCTCCATGCATCAACTGTTCCCGACGACTGTGTGATCACGCTCTCTGCAGCCGATGTGAGTAAAACGTTTAAACAGGTCAACATTCACAAGGCCACAGGGCCAGACAAATTACCAGGATGTGTACTCCGAGCATGCGCTGACCAACTGGCAAGTGCCTTCAATTACATTTTCAACCTCTCCCTGTCTGAGTCTGTAATACCAACATATTTCAAGCAGACCACCATAGTCCCTGTGCACAAGAACACTTAGGTAACCTGCCTAAATGACTACTGACCCGTAGCACTCACGTCTGTAGCTATGAAGTGCTTCAAAAGGCTGGTCATGGCTCACATCAACACTATTATCCCAGAAACCCTAAACCCACTCCAATTTGCATACCTCCCTAACAGATCCACAGATGATGCCATCTCTATTGCACTCCACACTGTCCTCTCCCACCTGGACAGAAGGAACACCTATGTGAGAATTATGTTCATTGACTATAGCTCAGCGTTCAACACCATAGTGCCCTCAAAGCTCCTCACTAAGCTAAGAACCCTGGGACTAAACACCTCCCTCTGCAAATGGATCCTGGACTTCCTGACGGGCCGCCCCCAGGGAGTAAGGGTAGGTAACAATGCTGATCCTCAACACGGGGGCCCCTCAGGGGTGCATGCAGTCGCCTCCTGTGCTCCCTGTTCACTTGTGACTGCAAGGCCAGGCACAACTGCAACACCATCATTATGTTTGCCGATGACACAACAGTGGTAGACCTGATCATCGACAACAAAGAGACAACCTATAGGGAAAGGTCAGAGACCTGGCCGTGTGGTGCCAGTACAAAACCCTCTCCCTCAACGTGATCAAGACAAAGGAGATGATTGTGGACTACAGGAAAAGGAGGACCGAGCACGTCCCCATTAACAGGGCTGTCGTGGAGCAGGTTGAGAGATTCAAGTTCCTTGGTGTCCACATCACAAACAAACAAATATTGTCCAAGCACACCAAGACAGTCGTTAAGAGGGCACAACAAAACCTATTCCCCCTCAGGAGACTGAAAAGAAAGGTCCTACAGCTGCACCATCGAGAGCATTCTGACTGGTTGGATCACTGCCTGGTATGGCAACTGCTCGGCTTCCGACCACAAGGCACGACAGAGGGTTTTGCGAACGGCCCAGTACATCACTGGGGCCAAGCTTCTTGCCATCCAGGCCTCTATACCAGGCAGTGTCAGAGGAAGGCCTTAAAAATAGCCTCGCTATTGTTATTTTACTGCTTTAATTGTTTGTCACTTTTATTTCTTCTTCTTCATTTTTTTAGGTATTGTTCATTTATTTTTTAACTGGACTGTTGGTTAGGGTTTGTAAGTAAGCATTTCACTGTAAGGTCTACACATGTTGTATTCGACTAGATGGTAACTGTACAAGTATATTTGTGGTGTTTGCTTTATCTCTTTTAAAAGTACGTTTGTGATAATGGAAGAAGTTTAAAAAGTTTAAAGAAAGGCAGTGACATATAGTCAAAGTTAAATGTTGTAAATGAATTAATCTGATTACTTTGTTAGACTACTATATCAACCTTATTACTTTGGATTATGGGGCAGATAAATAGCAAAAATGTTTAAACTACAGTTGTTGCGAGTAAAAACTGAAAGAAGAAAGACAAAGTGAATTTCTGTCAGATAGGAATAAAAGGCAGGATCATGTGGACAACACTCTTAGGAAAGTAAAGCAACTCTGAATCCTTCATGCTGTTGGTTTCAGACCAATAGATGCACCATTTACTTTTGTAAAACATTCAGTGTAAATTTAGTTTGATTTTAGTTGAATGATGATGTAATGATTATAATTTTGGGGTTATTATTTGGGGAAAGAAAAATGATTGTACAGCTAGTGATGACAACTCTTTAAAAGTATTTTTGTGGTAGTTGAAAAACTATGTAGAATAGGTTTTTATGTAAACCTACTGATAACTAGCTGTAATTACAGTATATCTAATAAACAACCTCTTAAGGCTAACCGTGATCACTGAATGGTACATTTCCGGAAGAAAATGTGGTATGCATGCTAGCTTGTTTTAAAGTATCCATGATTTTGAAAAAAATTATAGTAGTGGTAATGTCTGCAGTAGTAATGGTGGTGGTTGGTTATAGTTGAAAAAGTAGATCATGAAAATATTGATTAATTGGTTGATAGGATAGGAAAGACTGAACATGTTAAAGTTGGTAAAGTGTCTCTTGCATGAACGGTTCAATGCTAAAAATTATTTTTGGTGGGTAATATATGCTAATTTATGCACATTTAAGTAGTTATAATTTTTAGTGCAGACCAGAGCTAGTGCGAACCAAAGCTAGCTGGCTAAGCCCAGGACCAGAGCTGGACCAGAACTAGTGCAGACCAAAGTAGTAGTTGTGGTTGGTATTTGTGGTCAATAGTTGTGGTCAGTAGTTGTGTGGTTGTGTTCCAGGTTCTTTGGACCATACAGTATGGACCTTTTCAGTTGTTGTGTGGTCAGTACTTGGGTTGTCAGTAGTTGTGTGGTTGTGGTCAGTAGTTGTGGTCAGTAGTTTGGTGGTCAGAGTACATTTGTGTGGTTGTGGTCCAGGTTCTTTGGGCCCTACAGTATGGACCTGGTCAGTAGTTGTGGTCAGTAATTTTGTGGTCAGTTGCTTTGGTAAGTAGTTATGTGGTCTGTAGTTGTGTGGTTGTGGTCATTAGCTGTGATCAGTAGCTGTGGTCAGTAGTGGTCATTAGTTGTGGTCAGTAGTTTTGTGGTTGTGGTCAGTAGTTGTGTGGTTCAGTAGTTGTGTGGTCAGTAGTTGTTGTCAGTGGTTGTGCGGTTGTGGTCAGTAGTTGTGTAGTTGTGGTCAGTAGCTAGTTGTGGTTAGTAGTGGTCACTAGGTTTGTGGTTGTGGTCAGTAATTGTTGTTCAGTAGTTGTGGTCAGTAGTTGTGTGGTTGTGGTCAGTAGTTGTGGTTAGTAGTTGTGGTCAGTAGTTTTGTGGTTGTGGTCATTAGCTGTGATCAGTAGCTGTGTTGTTCAGTAGTTGTGGTCAATAGTAGTTGTGTGGTTGTGGTCAGTAGTTGTGGTTAGTAGTTGTGGTCAGTAGTTTTGTGGTTGTGGTCATTAGCTGTGATCAGTAGCTGTGGTCAGTAGTGGTCAGTAGTTGTGGTCAATAGTTTTGTGGTCAGTTGTTGTGTGGTCAGTAGTTGTGGTGAGCCTCTCCTGTACTCCCTGTTCACCCACGACTGCGTGGCCACGCACGCCTCCAACTCAATCATCAAGTTTGCGGACGACACAACAGTGGTAGGCTTGATTACCAACAACGATGAGACGGCCTACAGGGAGGAGGTGAGGGCCCTCGGAGTGTGGTGTCAGGAAAACAACCTCACACTCAACGTCAACAAAACTAAGGAGATGATTGTGGACTTCAGGAAACAGCAGAGGGAACACCCCCCTATCCACATCGATGGAACAGTAGTGGAGAGGGTAGCAAGTTTTAAGTTCCTCGGCATACACATCACAGACAAACTGAATTGGTCCACTCACACAGACAGCATCGTGAAGAAGGCGCAGCAGCGCCTCTTCAACCTCAGGAGGCTGAAGAAATTCGGCTTGTCACCAAAAGCACTCACAAACTTCTACAGATGCACAATCGAGAGCATCCTGGCGGGCTGTATCACCGCCTGGTATGGCAACTGCACCGCCCTCAACCGTAATGGTTGTGTGGTTGAGCATTAACATCTGCTAACCATGTGTAGTCAAATAAAATTTGATTTGATTTGTAGTGTGTGGTCAGTAGCTAGTTTGGTTAGTAGTGGTCAGTATGTTTGTAGTTGTGGTCAGTAGTTGTGGTTCAGAAGTTGGGGTCAGTAGTGTGGTTGTGGTCATTAGTTGTTGTCAGTGTCTAAACTACAGTTGTGTGTGAAAACGGAAAGAAGTGCGCTGAGAAGTGATTGGATAAAATATGAAGCGAGTGAACGAAGGCAGCTTCGCTCTATCCAATCAGAGCAGCAGGATCAACGGTCAGCCCGCCCTTCTCTTCACAGACAGGCAACCTAGCCAGTTGAGTCATTTAGAGCACGAGGCACCATCCTGAGAAGGAGGAGAAGCTCGTGATCAATATAAATATTTTAATGTATCGTTCCAGGTCGTCCAGCCTGGGGAAACATTACACATGTTCTCTGTATCCTTCCAGGTCGTCCAGCCTGGGGAAATATTACAAATGTTCTCTGTATCCTTCCAGGTCGTCCAGCCTGGGGAAACATTACACATGTTCTCTGTATCCTTCCAGGTCGTCCAGCCTGGGGAAACATTACAAATGTTCTCTGTATTCTTCCAGGTCGTCCAGCCTGGGGAAACATTACAAATGTTCTCTGTATCGTTCCAGGTCGTCCAGCCTGTGGAAACATTAGAAATGTTCTCTGTATCGTTCCAGGTCGTCCAGCCTGGGGAAACACTACAAATGCTCTCTGTATCGTTCCAGGTCATTTCTGGTCATGCAATAATGTAGTTCTTTTTTTCAGATACGTCTTCATGAAATCGTATTCTTTCAAAGCCATTTTAGCTGTTGCGCTAGCTGTTTGGTCTGAAACAGATTTACAAGTCATGGGACTTTGTCAGCTATGAAGACATCTCCCTCTGATGCATGTGTTGCTAGGCAACCACACTGTAGTTGCTTTGACAGGCTTGCTCCCTCCATGGCTAAAGCCAGTGTGAGAAACTTGCTAACAAACTGCACTCAGCTAACAAACTTCATACTGCACTCTGACCCAAAAAACGTATTTGCTAGATTCATGTTAGTTTTGCTAGACAAAGCAAGGAAACTTCAAAATGTGATACAGTTATATTGGAATTTGCAGCTCAGATTTGAAAAGCAGAGAAATTGAATAATATTCTATATGCTCTAAATTTTGTCTGACTTTTGGGCGAGTGGTCAAAATCGGTGGTTGTTTGGAAAAAGCTGACAAAAATGTGTTCATGCAGTTATTAAAACAGCTGTAATGTTGGATTAGTAACAGATTATTCTGTTCCAATTTCCATGTTGAATAGCAGGGAAGTAGATCAATATGTCATATCCACTAACATTTTGTCTAGTTTGTTTGGAAAAGTGGTCAAAGTAGCTGATTTGTGTCAAAAGTTCCAATGTTGCATTTACAGTGAATGGAATGTTGGAAGTGATAATGTCACAACTTTAGAATGCTAAAAAAAAGTACCATTAATGTGAATGAAGATGGACAAAAAGCGTAATAGTTTAAAAAGTATAGAAGTTGTATGTAAGCAACTCAATCCAGACCACTCCACACGTTTAAAAGTTTGAACAGTGTTGTAGCGGTCCTATGTGTAGCTGGTGTAGAGAGTCAGGCACAGGACAGCAGATATGAGTAATCATAGTGTTGTGTCTTTACTATCATTAAACCGAAGACATAGTTTTTATCAAAGATTCTCTGTAATTAGTATTACGCAATTAGACTGATTAATCATGTAACCGTAATTACTAGGAAGTCAGGGCACCAAGGAAAAATATTCAGATTACAAAGTTATCATTTTCTAAAATAGCTTTTCAGATATTTTATCTGATCAATTAGTCTTCGAATTATTTACTTTACCTCACGTTAGTCTCATTCCAAATGTCGTAAATTGTTGGTTATCTGCACGAACCCAGTCTTCACTATGAGTCATCCATACATCAATTGTCTTAAATAATTTATTTATTACTAACTAAGTAATTCACAGAAATGCATCAACAAACAAACAAACAAGTTAAATGTGGTTACATGAAATGAGAATGTGCCCTAGTGGGCTAAACCGGCATGGCGGCTTGTTAGACAAAAGGGGAAGTGGGAGTCGACTACAAAGTGATAATTATAACAATTGAAATGCTAATCCTTTGCACATGAACGCTCACTCATTCGGGAACAATTGCAATCAATATATATATTTACGCTCAGTGTATCATCTTGATCGCTGGTGAAAAGTTAATTTCTTTTGTAGAATTGTCTGTCTCTCTCTCTCTCTCTCTCTCTCTGTTGTGGTTATAGTGGATAGTTCAGAGTGACATTCGTTCGTTTCGTTATAGAATAGATGTTTCGGCGGTTGTCGTTCTTCGCGTTCAATGATACCGAATTCCTAGCTGCAGACTAGTAATTAAAATCAAAAACTTGTTCTTATTCTGTCGGTATCGGTAGTCTAAGAGTTCAACCACGTGGTATGGTTAAAAGATTCAGCAATGGTCTGCAACCTTTTGTCCTCCCTTGATTGAGAGAATCATGGTCTGCAACCTTTAGCCATCTCGTAATTGAGGTAAGCTCGGTCTGCTGATCGAAATCCCGAGTGGGGGTTTTATTCGGAAGGGCCGAAAAAGGGCTGTCCCAGGAGGCCTGACCCTAACTGGGCTCGGGCTGTCCTCTGATTTAGTTCAAATCAAAAGGGAATTGTATTTTTCTTCATTAAACAGTCCAAAATCATTACACAATTATACAAAAAGTATCATACTCACTCATTCATCTTATACAACAATTAGACGTAAACCTCATATCTGAGGCTATTATTTAAACAGCGTTATGGTAATGTGGCCACACCGTCTCCCATGAGCTTCCCCAAATTGTGACGAACAGACCAGTTCGTAGCTGGATTCTTCACCGATCTTTTATACTTTCTCCAGAACATGAAATTTGTTCGTACCTCAAGTTCTGTGAGGAGGAAGGAATTCCTTTGTCCTACATGAAACTTTACTCTGCCTCTTATACTGTGTGTCCATGAGGAGATCCTCAGGAATTTATGACGTCTCTCTGACCACAGCAACCTAGTTGAAGGAGGCAAGGGGGAGGCAGGGAGATGTGGCTTGCTATACCCAAAGAGGCCAACGTCATGACAATAGTACAATAGTACTCAAAAAATACAAATATACAAGGCAACAATGATAGCCCACAAACACGGACCGAATTACAATAAACAATCACTCACGAACACAACATGGGGAACAGAGGGTTAAATAGTAAACAAGTAATTGGTTGAGTGAAGCCAGGTGTGATAAGACAAAACTGAACAAATGGAAAATTAAAAATGGAATGGCGGTGGCTAGAAAGCCGGTGACGTCGACCGCCGAACGTCGCCCGAACAAGGAGAGGGACCGACTTCAGCGGAAGTCGTGACAGGTGTTTCTGGCTTAAACGGTGTAAGAGGAGTAGCATTCCAAATAATTATAATTATAAGAAAAACAAGCACAGTACGTCGAAGATTTAAAGTGGGGACTCTTGCTTCACAAGTATTTTGAATATTTAAAGTGGGGACCCCATTAATGAATCCCCAGGTATTAATGGAATTACATCAGAATTGTATCAGTTATTCTCTGAACAAGTAGCTCCCTTCCTACTTGAAGTCATTCTAGAGAGTATTAAAAACAATGTTCTCCCTCCTACAACAAATTAAGGTTTATTAACACGGATCCCTAAGCCAAAAACATCCTGGCTTCTCATCAATAACTGACGTACAATTAGTCTTCTTAATAATGACTATAAGATATTAACCTTACTAGTGTCAAAGATAATTAAAGAAGTCCTGGACGCAATCATTGATGAGACACAGACATATCTCTAACCATATCAGAATAGTATTAGACATACTTGACTATGCAGACCTAATAACTGAGGATAGCTGTATGTTTTTGTTTAATGCATTGGACACAGTAGACACAGTTCCTCTTCTTACTCCCTTAAGTAATTTCGCTTCGGGGACTTTTTCTGTAGGTCTATTAAGACTCTATACAAATGGTAACAGCTCTATCAAACTGAAACCTAGCACTTCACCTAGATTTGAGAGGAATTAGGCAGTGTTGTCCTATCTCACCATATCTGTTTTTATTAGTCACCCAACTTCTTACATAATCTACTAATAATAGTCCTGTAGAAGGTATTTCCATAGCTGGTAAATAAATGATTATAAGCCAGCTGGTTTACAATGCTACACTTTTTCTGAAAGACTAGTCGATTCCCATATTGATCAATGTGATAGACCAGATGCTCTGGAAAAGGATTGTGTTTTAACATGAATAAATGTGAACTCATGGCAGACAAAGATTCTGTGACACCCTCATATTGTGGTATTTCACTGAAAGAAGAACTTACCTATTTAGGCATAACCTTTACCATGGATAAAACAACATCTAGTCTTCCTAAATGTTAACCCAAGAAGAAGCTAAATCAATGGCTACAGTTGGACTTACAGTATCTTTAAAAGGAAGAGTCCTAATAACCAAGACTGAGGGTATCTCTAGACTAACATATGCTGCTTTATCTTTATATATTGATAGTAAAATAAGCAAAGAGATGCAGCGCCTTCGTAAAGTATTCAGACCCCTTGACTTTTCCCACATTTTGTTACTTTTCAACCGTATTCTAAAATGTCAAAAAATGTTTCCCACTCATCACTCTACACACAACACCCAATAACGACAAAGAAAAAAAAGGTTTTTAGAAATGTTAGCAAAAAAAACAAAATACCAAACTCAAATATCACATTTACATAAGTATTCAGACCCTTTGGCAGTAATTACAGCCTCGAGTCTTCTTGGACTCAAGCTTGGAAAACTGGTATTTGGGGAGATTCTCCCATTCTTATCTGCAGATCCTCTGAAGCTCTGTCAGGTTGGATGTGGAGGGTATCTGCACAGCTATCTTCAGGTCACTCCAGAGATGTTCAATCGTGTTCATGTCCGGGCTCTTGCTGGGCAACTCAAGGACATTCAGAGACTTGGTCCGAAGTCACTCCTGCATTGTCTTGTCTGTGTGCTTAGGGTTGTTGTCCTGTTGGAAGGTGAACATTCACCCTAGTCTGAGGTCCTGAGTGCTCTGGAGCAAGTTTTCATCAAGGATCTCTCTGTACTTTGCGCCGTTCATCTTTCCCTCTGTCATGACTAGTCCCAGCTGCTGAAAAACATCCGCACAGCATGATGCTGCCACCACCATGCTTTGCCGTACGGATGGTGCCAGGTTTCCTCCAGACGTGATGCTTGGCATTCAGGCCAAAGAGTTCAATCTTGGTTTCATCAGTCCAGAGAATCTTGTTTCTCATGGTCTGACAGTCTTTTAGGTGCTTGTTGGCAAACTCAGAGCGGGCTGTCGTGCCTTTAACTGAGGAGTGGTTTCCATCTGGTCACTCTACCATAAAGGCCAGATGGAGTGTGGCAGAGATGGTTGTCTTTCTGTTAGAGTGACCATCGGGTTCTTGGTTACCTCCCTGACCAAGGCCCTTCAGCCCCGATTGCTCAGTTTTGCCAGGTGGCCAGCTCTAGGAAGAGTCTTGGTGGTTCCACATTTCTTCCATTGAAGAATGATGGAGGAGACCTAGTGGACCTTCAACGCTGCCAACATACTTCGACCTCATGGCTTGGTTTTTGCTCTGACTTACACTGTCAACTGTGAGACCTTATATAGACAGGTGTGTGCCTTTCCAAATCATGTCCAATCATTTGATTTTACCACAGTTGGACTCCAATCAAGTTGTGCAAACATCTCAAGGATGATCAATGGAAACACCTGCACTCAATTTCAAGTCTCATAGCAAAGGGTCTGAATATGTTTTTCTGTTTTATATTTTTATATATACATTTGCAAAAATGTATAAAAACCTGTTTTCGCACTGTAGACCAGATGCTTTTTAACTGTAGACCAGATGCTTTTTAACTGTAGATCAGATGCTTTTTAACTGTAGACCAAATGCTTTTTAACTGTAGACCAGATGCTTTTTAACTGTAGACCTGCTTTTTAACTGTAGACCAGATGCTTTTTAACTGTAGACCAGATGCTTTTTAACTGTAGACCAGATGCTTTTTAACTGTAGACCAGATGCTTTTTAACTGTAGACCAGATGCTTTTGAACTGTAGATCAGATGCTTTTTAACTGTAGACCAGATGCTTTTTAACTGTAGACCAGATGCTTTTTAACTGTAGACCAAATGCTTTTTAACTGTAGACCAGATGCTTTTTAACTGTAGACCTGCTTTTTAACTGTAGACCAGATGCTTTTTAACTGTAGACCAGATGCTTTTTAACTGTAGACCTGCTTTTTAACTGTAGACCAGATGCTTTTTAACTGTAGACCAGGTGCTTTTTAACTGTAGACCAGATGCTTTTGAACTGTAGATCAGATGCTTTTTAACTGTAGACCAGATGCTTTTGAACTGTAGATCAGATGCTTTTTAACTGTAGACCAGATGCTTTTTAACTGTAGACCAGATGCTTTTTAACTGTAGACCAGATGCTTTTTAACTGTAGATCAGATGCTTTTTAACTGTAGACCAGATGCTTTTTAACTGTAGACCAGATGCTTTTTAACTTTTTTTGTGGAAAAACTGTACCCGTTACATTAGGAAAACTGTTGTAATGAACACATGATTATGGGGCCTTAATTTTCCTGACTTTTCTACCTTAAATTATACTTTTAAGATCAATTGGATAAAACCATTCCAAGAAGACCCTCTTCTATGTGCAACCTTATTCCTCATCAAGTCTTCTCTAATTTTGAAGTGGCCTTAACTTTGTGTTATTTTGCAATTATAAGATTGGCCAAGTTCCAGTGAAACTCTCTGCTTTTCATCGGCAGGTTATCTTGTCATGGTCCTTAATTTATTAGCATGTTTTCTCTCTGCACAGATATTATATCTGGAATAATTGGGACATATTTAATTGGGAAATATTATACTATTGGTGAAACACCTTGTAAATGCAGACGATCTTATCACTCAACAACATCCCTGTAACACCTAAAGATTTTGCAATCGTTTTAAAAGCCATTCACTCAGGTGTTGCTTTATTATTGAGGAACATGTCAAGACCTGACACTAAGAACTTACCTTCCATTACCCCTGTTGACTCACCAGTAGGAAAGATGTCCGTACAACAACAATAGAGCTATGCTCGCCTTGTTTCCGCAGGATGTTGTATGTCATGCCTTATGTCATGCCTTAATGGAATCGTTTTATTGCTCATATCTGTATCTGTAGATTTATAATTGATCATAATTCTGAAGGTTTTACCGTATTATGGAGAGATGTACTGCTTGGATTCTTTACCTACGATAAAAAAAAAATGTAAAATCAATTTCATTATTCTTTTGGCCAAATTTCATACTCACAAATGTTAATTTACAAAAAATATACAGTGCCTTGCGAAAGTATTCGGCCCCCTTGAACTTTGCGACCTTTTGCCACATTTCAGGCTTCAAACATAAAGATATAAAACTGTATTTTTTTGTGAAGAATCAACAACAAGTGGGACACAATCATGAAGTGGAACGACATTTATTGGATATTTCAAACTTTTTTAACAAATCAAAAACTGAAAAATTGGACGTGCAAAATTATTCAGCCCCCTTAAGTTAATACTTTGTAGCGCCACCTTTTGCTGCGATTACAGCTGTAAGTCGCTTGGGGTATGTCTCTATCAGTTTTGCACATCGAGAGACTGACATTTTTTCCCATTCCTCCTTGCAAAAACAGCTCGAGCTCAGTGAGGTTGGACGGAGAGCATTTGTGAACAGCAGTTTTCAGTTCTTTCCACAGATTCTCGATTGGATTCAGGTCTGGACTTTGACTTGGTCATTCTAACACCTGGATATGTTTATTTTTGAGCCATTCCATTGTAGATTTTGCTTTATGTTTTGGATCATTGTCTTGTTGGAAGACAAATCTCCGTCCCAGTCTCAGGTCTTTTACAGACTCTGTCAGGTTTTCTTCCAGAATGGTCCTGTATTTGGCTCCATCCATCTTCCCATCAATTTTAACGATCTTCCCTGTCCCTGCTGAAGAAAAGCAGGCCCAAACCATGATGCTGCCACCACCATGTTTGACAGTGGGGATGGTGTGTTCAGCTGTTTTGCTTTTACGCCAAACATAACGTTTTGCATTGTTGCCAAAAAGTTACATTTTGGTTTCATCTGACCAGAGCACCTTCTTCCACATGTTTGGTGTGTCTCCCAGGTGGCTTGTGGCAAACTTTGAACAACACTTTTTATGGATATCTTTAAGAAATGGCTTTCTTCTTGCCACTCTTCCATAAAGGCCAGATTTGTGCAATATACGACTGATTGTTGTCCTATGGACAGAGTCTCCCACCTCAGCTGTAGATCTCTGCAGTTCATCCAGAGTGATCATGGGCCTCTTGGCTGCATCTCTGATCAGTCTTCTCCTTGTATGAGCTGAAAGTTTTAGAGGGACGGCCAGGTCTTGGTAGATTTGCAGTGGTCTGATACTCCATTTCAATATTATCGCTTGCACAGTGCTCCTTGGGATGTTTAAAGCTTGGGAAATCTTTTTGTATCCAAATCCAGCTTTAAACTTCTTCACAACAGTATCTCGGACCTGCCTGGTGTGTTCCTTGTTCTTCATGATGCTCTCTGCGCTTTTAACGGACCTCTGAGACTATCACAGTGCAGGTGCATTTATACGGAGACTTGATTACACACAGGTGGATTGTATTTATCATCATTAGTCATTTAGGTCAACATTGGATCATTCAGAGATCCTCACTGAACTTCTGGAGAGAGTTTGCTGCACTGAAAGTAAAGGGGCTGAATAATTTTGCACGCCCAATTCTTCAGTTGTTGATTTGTTCAAAAAGTGTGAAATATCCAATAAATGTCGTTCCACTTCATGATTGTGTCCCACTTGTTGTTGATTCTTCACAAAAAAATACATGATGACTTGAGGGGATCTTGGAGACCTGAGAGGTGTTGAATGGGGTTTAAACTTCATAAGACTTTCATGTATCAACTTTATAAATTCTGCCCAGTGTGTACTCAATTTTTCTTCTGTATACATGTACAAGTCCCCCACAAAATGTATTTTATTATTTTATCAAGTTAATACGAAAGTAGTGTTTTCTTTCTCCTTTGCGCAATGGCCACTGGGAAACTTTCCTTTCAACTGAACTCTCAGCATATTCCCAAATGACTTTAAATATCAGATCTGTGTACATAGGGTATATCCTTCTCAAAACCTCACTGACTATGAGAATGTCAAACAACAATAATATCCTCAGACCTGTGAACTTCAACTTTGCAAAATATGTGATATGTGCTTGATGTGTGGGCAAAGAAATAAAAGGATGCTTTCTCATTTAGCCGACAACTTCCCTCGCATGAATATAAGTTGTTATGGAGGAATGAACCAATTTTAACACTTGATTTTGAATCTGACATAGTTGTTATAACAGTTGTTTTAACTCCTAATGACATGCGTTATTATGTCAGTGTTATGACAACATCATCATGATGGCCTTAGGTAGGAGAGCTTACATATCATTCATATTGGCAGAAGGCATTAATTCACAGTTTCAGATTAACCAAAATTGTTCTTTCAGTAGCGTTCTTTAATTATTTCAGGAGTCTGTGGTCTCAACCAGCAGGACACGGTGTCATCAATGTGGTCCATCTCAGAACAGGTGAGCTGGGAAAGATCTAATAGATCAATATTATTGAACAGAGTACAAGAGTACATTGATAGGACCATTGTGGTCCAAATGCATGGCACATGTTGTACAGAAAATGTTTTGAGATGTGTTGCAAAGAAACAGTTATGCATTTTTGGTGCAATACAATACTATGTTTAAGCTTTGTAAGAAAAACACTTTTACTTTCAATGCTGGTATTATCTGATTGTTTCATGTTTCCGCTTCTTTATTTGTCTGTACTTATTACAAGTCCCTAAGACCATAGTTTTGTCCCCTCACAGGTACAGTCCTGCTACCATGCACCTCTCAGCTGACAACCAGGGCCATTCTCCACCGGCTGCAGAGGCCCACTGTGTTATCACAGACGAGTCCCTGGCCTCCCTACCATGCACCTCTCAGCTGACAACCAGGGTCATCCTCCTCCGGCTGCAGAGGTCCACTGTGTTATCACAGACGAGTCCCTGGCCTCCCTACCATGCACCTCTCAGCTGACAACCAGGGTCATCCTCCACCGACTGCAGAGGCCCACTGTGTTATCACAGACGAGTCCCTGGCCTCCCTGCCGTGGCCTCTCAGCTGACAACCAGGGTCATCCTCCACCGACTGCAGAGGCCCACTGTGTTATCACAGACGAGTCCCTGGCCTCCCTACCATGCACCTCTCAGCTGACAACCAGGGTCATCCTCCACCGGCTGCAGAGGCCCACTGTGTTATCACAGACGAGTCCCTGGCCTCCCTGCCGTGGCCTCTCAGTGCTCCAGCCTGCAGCACAAACTGCTGGTGTCCCCCACCAAGAGAGAGGGATGGATGACATTTGGAGATCTGGTGAGGTAATGATACTGAGAGTTTTATCGTAATGGCTCCAATTCACTTTGTCTGATCTATTGGTTGATCTACTCCTTTGATTGCTTGTTACTATCATCATTTCGTCCCAACTTAAAATAACTTTGTCTCGCCATAGAAATGCGTCTAGCGACCATGTGTGTGTGGAGACTCGCAAATATGATCCTATGACCATCTTCTTCACCAGTGGGACCATAGGGTCACCTAAGATGACCCAACACAGCCGCAGCAGCTATGGGATAGGTCTCACTGTCAACGGAAGGTAGTCCCTCCATCATAATCCTAACCATAACTTTAACTACAGCCAATACCCAACCACAACCAGAACACAACCATAAGATGGGTTGAACTTAGATTGCACTGGCACTAATGGCTTTGGACTAAAACCCATTTAAATTAACCCTAATTGAGGTTTGTCTCTATCACCCTCCTTCCCTCCCTCTCTCCTGTCTGTGTGGAGGTACTGGTCGGGCCTGACGGAGAGGGATGTCCTGTGGAACATGTCAGATACATGCTGGGCCAAGTCTGCCTGGAGCAGTGTCTACGCTCCCTGGGTGTCTTCATCCATACAATGCCCCGCCTCAACGTCCTACTGTACTAGAGGTGTGTGTGTGCTTGTGTGTTCATACACCATACGGTCTGAAAACACTTGTTCCCTTACATTACCTCTTTGATGTCAGCACATCTTAGGGAAATATATTACTTCAGATCTGCAGGCACTGGATTTTACCACTAGAGAGCCCTGCAAGACATGTTTTAAAATGTTGCACAAAAAGCATGGTGTCTTAGCTACTCTGTCATTTCACTTCCAGGTATTGATAGCAGGTACCTTTAAGGGCACAAAGATCAAAGCCGGGTCTTTCGGGAAGGCTTCACCAGCGTATGATATGCAGGTAGGTGCAGTCGACCAACCACAGTGTGTCTGTGGCACAGCAACAGTGTTGGAGATGATCAAAGTCATTCATTCATTCATGTGATGTGTGCTAGACCATCAACAAATAATCAATGGGAATGCAATAAAGTTGCCACTTTTTGATACAAAATGCAGACATTGGTGACATGTGTTCCTATCTCAGGTGGTAGATGAAGCTGGTAGTGTCTTGGCCAATGGAGTGGAGGGGAACCTTTTCCCTCTTTACTGAATACACAGTACGAAGGACCACTTCACTGCAAGTCCACTAGATGCCACTACGTCTCCCTGTCTGTTTTCTTCCAATAGGGATGTATTAAACATCCCCAGGATTGATTGACGGGTTATTTGATTGATTGATTGATTGATTGGTCCTTCTATTTGAAATTGATCTGAACTTTCTGAAAAGCATTATGAGATTCAGTGTTGGTTTGTTTCCTTGTAGCTTAATGTTGTAATATTTTGTGTACACATCCATGCAGTGTGACCCTGTGCGGACAGAAGAGTGCTACATTGGGGACTTTGGGGTCGTAATGGATGAGGATGGCTACCTGGGGTTTGTGGGTCGGGCTAATAACGCCACCTCTTAGCTGGGTAATACACTATGGTTGAGTTCCTGCCCGACTACATGTGCAGGCTTTGCATTGCATCAACCAATGATTGTGTGCCATGTTATCTATCGGCTGTGCAGTCGGGCATCAGATTTCTATGTCATCTGATGTGGTTAGTGGATTATGTTAAATACCAACCTAGGCGTTGCAAGAGTTGGCATCTGTCTGGAATGTAGTCAGACAGGAACTCAACATGTCACGACTTCCGCCGAAGTCGGTCCCTCTCCTTGTTCGGGCGGTGTTCGGTGATGTCGGTCCCTCTCCTTGTTCGGGCGGTGTTCGGTGGTCGACATCACCGACCTTCTAGCAATCACTGATCCATTTTTCATTTTCCATTGGTTTTGTCTTGTCTTCCATCACACCTGGTTCCAATCCCATCAATTACTTGTTGTGTATTTAACCCTCTGTTTCCCCTCATGTCCTTGTCGGAGATTGTTTGATTGTATGTGATTGTTCTAGTATATGTTGGTGTGCGACAGGTTTTGTACCCACTTTTGTTATTTTGGTTTTTGGAGTTTTGTCAGCACTTATTAAACGACTCTGTTTATACCAAGTTTGTTCTCCTGCGCCTGACTTCTCTGCCACCAACACGCACCCTTTACACAACCTATATCTGTGGGGAACAAATGTAAATTCTAAATTCTTCTCAGTCCATGTAGAAGGTCAATCTGAGTCTGGGAAACCGAATGAAAATGTTTAGTTGACTATGTCTGGGTTGGTTGTTTAGGTACCATATTGGTCCATTTGATTGAACACCAGGCTGTTGCTGAGTCAGCCGTGGTCTGCAGCCCTAACCCTATCAGAGGTGAAACTGTCACATCCTTTTGCAATATTACAACAACAAAGAAATTACTTCAATCGATGAACAATGTTTTTTTCACTTGTAAATATAAATCAGTGATTTATATAAACAAATTAACTTCACAAAGCAGTGATAGTACTTGGAACATGAAAATCTATTTCTATTAAAAAAATTATAAGGCCACTATAGTATCTACTATATAAACATACAAACCTGTGTGTGCATTTGTGTGTGTGTGCCCCATCTTTCACAATCCATTCAGTTACCCCATGTTCCTCTGAGGTCTTCAACTGAAGTCTACCACTTTTCATGTTCTTCTTCTTCACACGCTTGTTGGAGTTGATGACAGTGTGTACCCAGTCCAGTTATTGTGTGACGGCTGTATAGAACCCTGGGAACTGGACCATCTGACAGCCCACACTCCAGGACACCACCTCCAACAGCACGGTAACACCAGTCACCCCAGCGAAGATAGAATAGTTTAAAATGATATACATTTTTTTTCTCTAGTCATGTTGCTAATCTGTAGGTGATTAAGTGGAAGCAAGATTTCCAACCTTGTCTCAATCAGTCCATCCCTCTCATGGGCCATTGACACATGTATTTCCAACCTTGTCTCAATCAGTCCATCCCTCTCATGGGCCATTGACACATGTATTTCCAACCTTGTCTCAATCAGTCCATCCCTCTCATGGGCCATTGACACATGTATTTCCAACCTTGTCTCAATCAGTCCATCCCTCTCATGGGCCATTGACACATGTATTTCCAACCTTGTCTCAATCAGTCCATCCCTCTCATGGGCCATTGACACATGTATTTCCAACCTTGTCTCAATCAGTCCATCCCTCTCATGGGCCATTGACACATGTATTTCCAACCTTGTCTCAATCAGTCCATCCCTCTCATGGGCCATTGACACATGTATTTCCAACCTTGTCTCAATCAGTCCATCCCTCTCATGGGCCATTGACACATGTATTTGTAACTTGTGACACTGTCTTTTGTGTGTATTCTGTATCTTTCTGTAATGTTTTATGGACACGCTGCTATTTTCCTTGTTTTGCCTTCTTACCAGGTCACCCTCGCAAAAGAGGTTAACAACCTCAATGGGCCTTACCTGATTAAATAAAGGTTCAATAAAAAATAAAATCAAGTAGTGGCAATTTTACGTTTTGAGTAGCAAGTTCTAATTTCTCCCAGCAGAGGGAGACCTCGACACATTCTACTACCACTTTTGCAATGTTAATTTGATATCTGAGTGAGTGACTAACAAAATCTATGGGAGACCCCACGGTCTGTAATTCAACCATGTTTAGATAGCTGGCTAGACTAACTTACCAATTTATTTGAGTGACTGTCAGTGACTGACATAAGAGATAAAAACTGCTGATGCAAAACCAAATTTCAAATTGCACCTTATGTATCAAACTATTCAAACTCTCAACAGTAAGTTGAGACCGTGACTGAGTTGCTAAAAGAATATGTGTGGCTCTAAGCGGTTGCTTATGTCGCTTATGCCCAGGGCCAGCCCTGGTCCCCGGAACAGAACATCATGTGTGTGATAATTCCTTCATAGGAGCTGTTACTGTGTCCTGTAGGTGAAGTTAGCAGCCCTCAGCAGCCCATGTAAGAGGAGCCCCTTCTCTGGTTAGACCGAACCCAGACACCATGCAGTTCTGGCCAACCTCGGCCCTGTCAGAAGGCCCTGGGAAATCCACCAATCCCACCCTGTCCCCTAGCATCGCCTGCCGGATCAGCTGTGACAGAGGCGGGAGCTCTTCAATCAGTGCCTTGCAAAAGTATTCACCCACCTTGGTGTTTTTCCTGTTTTGTTGCATTACAACCTGTCATTTAAATATATTTTTATTTGGATTTCAAGTAATGGACATACACAAAATTGTCCAAATTTGTGAAGTGAAATGAAAAAAATAACTTGTTTAAAAAATAAAAAAAAATGAAAAGTGGTGCGTGCATATGTATTCACCCCCTTTGCTATGATGCCTCTAAATAAGATCTGGTGCAACCAATTACCTTCAGAAGTCACATAATTAGTTAAATAAAGTCCACCTGTGTGCAATCTAAGTGTCACATGATCTGTCACATGATCTCAGTATATATACTGTTCTAAAAGGCCCCAGAGTCTGCTAAACCACTAAGCAAGCGGCACCATGAAGACCAAGGGGCTCTCCAAACAGGTCAGGGACAAAGTTGTGGAGAAGTACAGATCAGGGTTGGGTTATAAAAAAATATCTGAAACTTTAAACATCCCACGGAGCACCATTGAATCCATTAAAAAAATGGAAAGAATATGGCAACATGACAAACCTGCCGAAATAGGGCTGTTGACCAAAACTCACGGACCAGGCAAAGAGGGCATTAATCAGAGAGGCAGCAAAGAGACCAAGGATAACCCTGAAGGAGCTGCAAAGCTCCACAGTGGAGATTGTAGTATCTGTCCATGGGACCACTTTAAGCCATACACTCCATAGAGCTGGGCTTTACGGAAGAGTGGCCAGAAAAGTCATTGCTTAAAGAAAATGGTTAACGAGATACGTGATGCTCCATACACATTACATATTGTAAAATGGAAAGCCTCGCAATCAATTTTCCAACTAACCAGTTCTTGGCGATTCTTTCTTTGTTCTAGATTCTGTAAAAGTGTGTCTTATAAATGTCCATGCCCAGTTGCAGATTGTTCTCCAAAAACCATAGCACATTCAGAAAGATAATAAATCCATGTTTTGTGTAGAGTGAGAAACGCCTCTTGCATGTGTGTAGATGTTTGTTTTGGTGTGACATGCTGTCATCTACAGTAACAGTCAAAAGTTTGGACACCTACTCATTCAAGTTTTTTTTACTATTTTCTACATTGTAGAATAATAGTGAAGACATCATCACTATGAAATAACACACATGGAATCATTTGGTAACCAAAAAAGTGTTAAACAAATCCAAATATATTTTGTATTTGACATTCTTCAAAGTAGTCACCCTTGCCTTGATGACAGCTTTGCACACTCTTGGCATTATCTCAACCAGCTTCATGTGGTAGTCACCTGGAATGCAATTAACAGGTGTGCCTTGTTAAAAGTTCATTTGTAGAATTTCCTTCTTCCCTTAATGCGTTTGAGCCAATCAGTTGTGTTGTGACAAGGTAGGGGTGGTATACAGAAGATAGCCCTATTTGGTAAAGACCAAGTCCATATTATGGCAAGAACAGCTCAAATAAGCAAAGAGAAACAACAGTCCATCATTACTTTAAGACATAAAGGTCAGTCAATTTGGAACATTTCAAGAACTTTGAAAGTGTGGTCGCAGAAACCATCAAGCGTTATGATGAAACTGGCTCTCATGAGGACCGCCACAGGAAAGGAAGACCCAGAGTTACCTCTGCTGCAGAAGATACGTTCATTGGAGTTACCAGCCTCAGAAATTGCAGCCCAAATAAATGCTTCACAGAGTTCAAGTAACAGACACATATCAACATCAACTTTTCAGAGGAGACTGCGTGAATCAGGCGTTCATGGTCGAATTGCTGCAAAGAAACCACTACTAAAGAACACCAATAAGAAGAAGAAACACGAGCAATGGACATTAGACCGGTGGAAATCTGTCCTTTGGTCTGATGAGTCCAACCGCCGTGTCTTTGTGATATTCAGAGTAGGTGAACGGATGATCTCTGCATGTGTGGTTCCCACCGTGAAGCATGGAGGAGGAGGTGTGATGGTGCTTTGTTGGTGACACTGTGTGAAAACTTACAGAAAACGTTTGACCTCTGTCATTGCCAACAAAGGGTATATAACAAAGTATTGAGATAAACTTTTGTTATTGACCAAATACTTATTTTCCACCATAATTTGCAAATAAATTCATTAAAAATCCTACAATGTGATCTGGATTTTTTTTCTAATTTTGTCTGTCATAGTTTAAGTGTACCTATGATGGAAATTACAGGCCTCTCTCATCTATTGAAGTGGGAGAACTTGCACAATTGGTGGCTGACTAAATACTTTTTTGCCCCACTGTATATATACAATTCAAGTCGGAGGTTTACATACACCTTATCCAAATACATTTAAACTCAGTTTTTCACAATTCCTGACATTTCATCCTGATAAAAATTCCCTGTTTTAGGTCACTTAGGATCACCACTTTATTTTAAGAATGTGAAATGTCAGAATATTAGGAGAGACAATTATTTATTTCAGTTTTTTTTTCTTTCATCACATTCCCAGTGAGTCAGAAGTTTACATACACTCAATTAGTATTTGGTAGCATTGCCTTTAAATTGTTTAACTTGTGTCAACTGTTTTGGGTAGCCTTCCACAAGCTTCCCACAATAAGTCTGGTGAATTTTGGCCCATTCCTCCTGACAGAGCTGGTGTAACTGAGTCAGGTTTGTAGGCCTCCTTGCTCGCACACGCTTTTTCAGTTTATGGCTTTGTGATGCCACTCCAATACCTTGACTTTGTTGTCCTTAAGCCATTTTGCCACAACTTTGGAAATATGCTTGGGGTCATTGTCCATTTGGAAGACCCATTTTCGACCAAGCTTTAACTTTTAACTGATGTCTTGAGATGTTGCTTCAATATATCCACATAATTTTCCTACATCATGATGCCATCTATTTTGTGAAGTGCACCAGTCCCTCGTGCAGCAAAGCACCCCCACAACATGATGCTGCCACCCCCGTGCTTCACGGTTGGGATGGTGTTCTTCGGCTTGCAAGCCTCCCCCTTTTTCCTCCAAACATAACAGTGGTCATTATGGCCAAACAGTTCTATTTTTGTTTCATCAGACCAGAGGACATTTCTCCAAAAAGTACGATCTTTGTACCCATGTGCAGTTGCAAACCTTAGTCTGGCTTTTTTATGACGGTTTTGGAGCAGTGGCTTCTTCCTTGCTGAGCGGCTTTTTAAGTTATGTCGATATAAGACTCGTTTTACTGTGGATATAGATACTTTGTACCTGTTTCCTCCAGTATCTTCACAAGGTCCTTTGTGGTTGTTCTGGGATTGATTTGCACTTTTTGCACGAAAGTACGTTCATCTCTAGGAGACAGAACGCATCTCCTTCCTGAGCGATATGACAGCTGCGTTGTCCCATGGTGTTTATACTTGCGCACTATTGTTTGTACAGATGATCGTGGTACCTTCAAGCGTTTGAAAATGGCTCCCAAGGATGAACCAGACTTGTGGAAGTCTACCATTTTTTTCTGAGGTCTTGGATTATTTCTTTTGATTTTCTCATGATGTCAAGCAGAGGCACTGAGTTTGAAAGTAGGCCTTGAAATACATCCACAGGTACACCTCCAATTGACTCAGATGATGTCAATTAGCCAATCAGAAGCTTCTAAAACCATGACATTTTCTGGAATTTTCCAAGCTGTTTAAAGGCACAGTTAACTTAGTGTGTGTACACTTCTGACCCACTGCAATTGTGATACAGTGAATTATAAGTGAAATAATCTGTCTGTAAACAATTGTTGGAAAAATTACTTGTGTCATGCACAAAGTAGATGTCCTAACCGACTTGCTAAAACTATAGTTTGTTAACAAGAAATTTGTGGAGTGGTTGAAAACGAGTTTTAATTGCTCCAACCTAAGTGTATGTAAACTTCCGACTTCAACTGTACATTGCAGTCAATAGGAAAATATGAGTGTCACAGGGTACTTATCAAGAGAACACGTGGTCATCCCTACTGCCTATGCTCTGGCGGACTCACTCAACAGAAAAGTGTGTCCCAGGCTATCCATGCATTTTAAAAACAAGAACATGGTGCCGTCCACTTTGCTTAATATAAGGAATTTGAAATTATTAATTATTTTACTTTTGATACTTAAGTATATTTTAGCAATTCAATTTACTTTTGATACTTAAGTATATTTAAAACCAAATACTTTTAGACTTCTTCTCAAGCAGTATTTTACTGGGTGACTTCCACTTTTTACTTGTGTAACTTTCTATTAAGGTATCTACATTTTTACTCAAGTATGAAAAATTGGTACTTTTTCCACCATTGGCAGTCAATGCGAAAATATGAGTTTCACAGAGTTTATGTTTTTCTCAATATATTGCAGTCAATGGGAAAAGATGAGTGTCACAGGGTTGATGTTTTTCTCATTCAGCTCATGTCTGTCTCTCCTTCACTCTCTACCTTCTCTTTTTCCCCCCTCATTCTCTTCTCTCTCCCAACCTTATTTCACCCCCTCCACCCTCTCTCACCCTGTCCATTTCGCTCTCACCCTCTCTCCCCCTCCCTCACTCTCCACCTTCTCTCTCACTCTCCCTCCCCCCTCCTCCCCCTCCATTCTCTTCCCCTCCTTCTTCCCTCCCTCCCTCCACCTCCGCTCAAGTCTCTTTCCCTCTCCCTGTACCTCCTTCACCCTATTCCCTTCTCTCTCCCTTTCACTCACTCTCCCCCTTCTCTCTCTCCCTCTTCACACCTCCATTCTCTCTCCCTCCTTCTTTCCATGCCTCACCCTCCTCTAATTTCTCTCGCTCCCTCTCCCTCCTCTCTCTCTCCTCTCTCCCACCTGTCTGTCTATTGACTCTCTCTCTCTCTCTCCCCTCCCTTCTCTTTCTCCCCTCTCTCCTTCACCCTCTCCCTCTCTATCTCCCCTCTCTCCTTCACCCTCTCCCTCTCTATCTCCCCTCCCTCACTCTCCCTCTTCTCTCTCTCTCCTTCTTCCCCCTCCATTCTCCCTCTTTCATTCCCTCTCTCCCCTCCTCTCCCCCTCCCCTCTCTCTCACATCCCTCCTTCACCCTCCCCCCTTACTCTCCCCATTTTCTCTCTCTCTTTCCCCCTAAACTGTTTTAAACTTCCAAACTGCCCCCATGACCCCCAATTACTTCACTTCCTGTAATCACAGGAAGCTGAAATTCAATGTACGGCTTTCTGGGGACACTCTTGAACGATGCCCTGAGTTTTAATGTTCAGATTTGGCCAATCAACAGAGGATGGGAGACAGTTGTTTTGTGTAACTGCAGGGAGAGAATGAAGGACCATGTTGAGGATGAATTAAGACACTTCTTGTTGCCACAAGAAGCTGAACCTCAACACAGGGCATCCCTATG
Organism: Oncorhynchus clarkii lewisi; assembly: GCF_045791955.1. Classification (NCBI taxonomy): domain Eukaryota; kingdom Metazoa; phylum Chordata; class Actinopteri; order Salmoniformes; family Salmonidae; genus Oncorhynchus; species Oncorhynchus clarkii. The sequence continues at coordinate 40,039,019 of NC_092166.1, forward strand.
AGGTTACAGTTGGTTGTGTGCAAGGACGCTTCGTCATGGTTGCGCACAACCAATCACAACTAGCCTCAACCATTCTGCCAGTGTCACTCAAAAGTATTAACTATAGGTCAAGCTTCAAGTGAGGCCACCTTTCTGTCATGTAGTGGGGGAGGGGCTCATTAATGACTTGTTAGTTGGATTAAGGCTAGGGTTATGTCTAGGGTTGAAGCCCTAACCCTAACCCTAGCTTCATGTCCACTCCCAGCTCAACTCTTTCTCTCAGCATAAACCTAATTTTAGCTTCATATAAACTCCCAGCTCAACCCTAACTCTAACCCTGACCCTAACCCTCACTTAATTTCCACATGTTGACTCAACCCTTCTGCCGATGTCACTCAAAAACACTAATTCAGGCTTCAAGTGAGGCCTACCTTTCTTCCATGTGGTGGGGGAGGGGCACATGAAATAATTGTTAATTGGGTAAAGGTTAGGATTATGTCTAAGGTTGAGGACCTAACCCTAGCTTTATGTCCACATCCCGGCTGAACCCTAAACCTAGCCTCAACTCGAACCCTAACCCAAGCTTCATATCACATCCCAGCTGAACGCTAAACCTAGCCTCAACTCTAACCCTAACCCAAGCTTCATATCACATCCCGGCTGAACCCTAAACCTAGCCTCAACTCTAACCCTAACCCAAGCTTCATATCACATCCCGGCTGAACCCTAAACCTAGCCTCAACTCTAACCCTAACCCAAGCTTCATATCACATCCCGGCTGAACCCTAAACCTAGCCTCAACTCTAACCTAACCCAAGCTTCATATCACATCCCGGCTGAACCCTAAACCTAGCCTCAACTCTAACCCTAACCCAAGCTTCATATCACATCCCGGCTGAACCCTAAACCTAGCCTCAACTCTAACCCTAACCCAAGCTTCATATCACATCCCGGCTGAACCCTAAACCTAGCCTCAACTCTAACCCTAACCAAACTTCATATCACATCCCGGGCTGAACTCTAAACCTAGCCTCAACTCTAACCCTAACCCAAGCTTCATATCACATCCCGGCTGAACCCTAAACTTAGCCTCAACTCTAACCCTAACCCAAGCTTCATATCACATCCCGGCTGAACCCTAAACCTAGCCTGAACTCTAACCCTAACCCAAGCTTCATATCACATCCCGGCTGAACCCTAAACCTAGCCTCAACTCTAACCCTAACCCAAGCTTCATATCACATCCCGGCTGAACCCTAAACCTAGCCTCAACTTTAACCCTAACCCAAGCTTCATATCACATCCCGGCTAGACCCTAAACCTAGCCTCAACTCTAACCCTAACCCAAGCTTCATATCACATCCCGGCTGAACCCTAAACCTAGCCTCAACTCTAACCTAACCCAAGCTTCATATCACATCCCGGCTGAACCCTAAACCTAGCCTCAACTCTAACCCTAACCCAAGCTTCATATCACATCCCGGCTGAACCCTAAACCTAGCCTCAACCCTAACCCAAGCTTCATATCACATCCTGGCTGAACCCTAAACCTAGCCTCAACTCTAACCCAAGCTTCATATCACATCCCGGCTGAACCCTAAACTTAGCCTCAACTCTAACCCTAACCCAAGCTTCATATCACATCCCGGCTGAACCCTAAACCTAGCCTCAACTCTAACCCTAACCCAAGCTTCATATCACATCCCGGCTGAACCCTAAACCTAGCCTGAACTCTAACCCTAACCCAAGCTTCATATCACATCCCGGCTGAACCCTAAACCTAGCCTCAACCCTAACCCTAACCCAAGCTTCATATCACATCCCGGCTGAACCTTAAACCTAGCCTCAACTCTAACCCTAACCCAAGCTTCATATCACATCCCGGCTGAACCCTAAACCTAGCCTCAACTCTAACCCTAACCCAAGCTTCATATCACATCCCGGCTGAACCCCAAACCTAGCCTCAACTCTAACCCAAGCTTCATATCACATCCCGGCTGAACCCTAAACCTAGCCTCAACTCTAACCCTAACCCAAGCTTCATATCACATCCCGGCTGAACCCTAAACCTAGCCTCAACTCTAACCCAAGCTTCATATCACATCCCGGCTGAACCCTAAACATAGCCTCAACTCTAACCCTAACCCAAGCTTCATATCACATCCCCGGCTGAACCCTAAACCTAGCCTCAACTCTAACCCTAACCCAAGCTTCATATCACATCCCGGCTGAACCCTAAACCTAGCCTCAACTCTAACCCTAACCCAAGCTTCATATCACATCCCGGCTGAACCCTAAACCTAGCCTCAACTCTAACCCTAACCCAAGCTTCATATCACATCCCGGCTGAACCCTAAACCTAGCCTCAACTCTAACCCTAACCCAAGCTTCATATCACATCCCGGCTGAACCCTAAACCTAGCCTCAACTCTAACCCTAACCCAAGCTTCATATCACATCCCGGCTGAACCCTAAACCTAGCCTCAACTTTAACCCTAACCCAAGCGTCATACAGTGCCTTGCGAAAGTATTCGGCCCCCTTGAACTTTGCGACCTTTTGCCACATTTCAGGCTTCAAAGATAAAGATATAAAACTGTATTTTTTTGTGAAGAATCAACAACAAGTGGGACACAATCATGAAGTGGAACGACATTTATTGGATATTTCAAACTTTTTTAACAAATCAAAAACTGAAAAATGGGGCGTGCAAAATTATTCAGCACCTTTACTTTCAGTGCAGCAAACTCTCTCCAGAAGTTCAATGAGGATCTCTGAATGATCCAATGTTGACCTAAATGACTAATGATGATAAATACAATCCACCTGTGTGTAATCAAGTCTCCGTATAAATGCACCTGCACTGTGATAGTCTCAGAGGTCCGTTAAAAGCGCAGAGAGCATCATGAAGAACAAGGAACACACCAGGCAGGTCCGAGATACTGTTGTGAAGAAGTTTAAAGCCGGATTTGGATACAAAAAGATTTAAACATCCCAAGGAGCACTGTGCAAGCGATAATATTGAAATGGAAGGAGTATCAGACCACTGCAAATCTACCAAGACCTGGCCGTCCCTCTAAACTTTCAGCTCATACAAGGAGAAGACTGATCAGAGATGCAGCCAAGAGGCCCATGATCACTCTGGATGAACTGCAGAGATCTACAGCTGAGGTGGGAGACTCTGTCCATAGGACAACAATCAGTCGTATATTGCACAAATCTGGCCTTTATGGAAGAGTGGCAAGAAGAAAGACATTTCTTAAAGATATCCATAAAAAGTGTTGTTTAAAGTTTGCCACAGGCCACCTGGGAGACACACCAAACATGTGGAAGAAGGTGCTCTGGTCAGATGAAACCAAAATTTAACTTTTTGGCAACAATGCAAAACGTTATGTTTGGCGTAAAAGCAACACAGCTGAACACACCATCCCCACTGTCAAACATGGTGGTGGCAGCATCATGGTTTGGGCCTGCTTTTCTTCAGCAGGGACAGGGAAGATGGTTAAAATTGATGGGAAGATGGATGGAGCCAAATACAGGACCATTCTGGAAGAAAACCTGATGGAGTCTGCAAAAGACCTGAGACTGGGACGGAGATTTGTCTTCCAACAAGACAATGATCCAAAACATAAAGCAAAATCTACAATGGAATGGTTCAAAAATAAACATATCCAGGTGTTAGAATGGCCAAGTCAAAGTCCAGACCTGAATCCAATCGAGAATCTGTGGAAAGAACTGAAAACTGCTGTTCACAAATGCTCTCCATCCAACCTCACTGAGCTCGAGCTGTTTTGCAAGGAGGAATGGGAAAAAATGTCAGTCTCTCGATGTGCAAAACTGATAGAGACATACCCGAAGCGACTTCTACAAAGTATTAACTTAAGGGGGCTGAATAATTTTGCACGCCCAATTTTTCAGTTTTTTATTTGTTAAAAAAGTTTGAAATATCCAATAAATGTCGTTCCACTTCATGATTGTGTCCCACTTGTTGTTGATTCTTCACCAAAAAATACAGTTTTTTATATCTTTATGTTTGAAGCCTGAAATGTGGCAAAAGGTCGCAAAGTTCAAGGGGGCTGAATACTTTCGCAAGGCACTGTATCACATCCCGGCTGAACCCTAAACCTAGCCTCAACTCTAACCCTAACCCAAGCTTCATATCACCTCCTGGCTGAACCCTCAACTCTTACTGTCCATCTGTGTGTGGATATGTCTGTCTGAGTATTTCATCAACTTACCCATTTCAGCTCTGTCACAAACTTTTTTGCCTTGAATGCAATGTATTGACTTATGCACCAAAATACTGTCTGTGGAGATGGGAAAGTGGAGAGAGGGGTGGGGGAAAGAGAGAGAGAGAGGAGGGAGAAAGAGAGTTTAGGGTGTCGTGTATGTGATGCCTTTTTCTATGCGTCCATACAGTGAAGGTAATCTTACCCCATTGAATGCGATGTATTACCTTATCCATCAACCCTGTGACACTAATCTTTCCCATTGACTGCAATTTATTGACGTAAGATTGAATTGTTTGACACCTATCTTTTCCAATTGACTGCTATGTATTGACATAAGAATCAGCCCTGTGACACTCCTCTTTTCCCATTGACTGCATCAGCTACTCTGACATTTGACCTTGACCCCATTATTTCCCTATTCATTTGTCACATAGGAATGGCTTAATGAACCAGAGGTAACGCATTTCCGGTTTTTAGGACCTCTGTTAAGCTCCCTTCCTCCCATGCCAGCACGCCATCTATAATTGACAAAACAAAAACACATCTCTCCATCTTCAAGTGTATCTAGAGACTTATTTACTGGGTAGTTTCGTTTTATAAGCAATTCAGTCATGATTTTTTTAAATCTCTGGACAGAATGCTGAGAGGTAGCCTAATCACAAGAAACAAGAATGAATTGGGTTTTCTATAGCTACACTGAACAAAAATATAAACGTGTGGTGCTGGTCCCATGTTTCATGGGCTGAAATAAAAGATACCAGAAATGTTCCATACGCACAAAAATAGTATTTATCAAAAATGTTGTGCACAAATGTGTTTACATCCCTGTTAGTGAGCATTTCTCCTTTGCCAAGATAATCCATCCACCTGACAGGTGTAGCATATCAAGAAGCTGATTAAACAGCATGATCATTGAAATGAAAAAAATGGGGAGGCAGGGTAGCCTAGTGGTTAGAGCAGCAACCGGAAGGTTGCAAGTTCAAATCCCCGAGCTGACAAGGTACAAATCTGTAGTTCTGCCCCTGAACAGGCAGTTAACCCACTGTTCCTAGGCCGTCATTGAAAATAAGAATTTGTTCGTAACTGACTTGCCTAGTTAAATAAAGATAAAAAATTTAAAATTACACAGGTGCACCTTGTTCTGAGTAAAATAAAAGGCAGTTTTGTCACGCAACACAATGCCACAGATTTCTCAAGTTTTGAGGGAGCATCTAATTCGCATGCTGACTGCAGGAATGTCAACCAGAGCTGTTGCCAGAGAACTGAATGTTAATTTCTCTACCAATGTCGTTTTAGAGAATTTGGCCGTAGGTCCAACCTGCCCCACAGCTTCTTCGTCTGCAGGGTTGTCAGAGGGGGGAGGTGGGGTGCTGAGGAGTATTTCTGTCTTTAAGAAAGCCCTTTTGTGGGGAAAACCGATTTTGAACTGCATTGTTGGTTAAAGGCTAGTAATTAAGCATTTCACGGTTAGGTAAACAAACACCTATTGTATTCGGTGCATGTGACAAATAACATGTGATTTGATTTGAAAAATGTATTCGGATTGGTTGGGCCTGGCTCCCCAGTGGATGTGACTATGCCCTACCAAGCCCACCAATGGCTGTGCCCCTGCCTAGTCATGTGAAATCCATAGATTAGGGCCTAATGGATTTATTTCAATTGACTGGTTTTCTTATATGAACTGTAACTCAGCAAAAGCTTTGAAATTGTTGCATGTTGCGTTTATATTTTTGTTTAGTATAATTGGTTAATTGACTGGATCTTCAAGCTTCCCTGGTTTATTACATGGATGCCTTTATCTGGGAAAATATGACAACTACCAGAGTATAGAGTCAACAGTTTATTTGCCTGTGGTAACCAGAGGCAACATGAGCAAGAGCTGTCTCATGGCAGCCATGTGGAGGGTTTCACACAAATGCAGATGACTGCAATTACTCCTTATAAAGCCTTGTCAGAGCCATGATGTGATTGACCTCTCAAGTATTATTTTTATACTTCAAGTTTAGACCATATAGCCTCAGCCTAATGTCAGTTTCAGATTTATGTTCAGAGAGCATAGGCTACCATGAGTTTGATTACTTGGCTAATAATGGGTTGTGCATGATCGGCCCATTGTGTTTGATGCAGTTTTGGAATGACAGAGAATAACATATTCTTGCTGAATGTGTAATGGAATAACTTGACCCGAATAGCAATCGCAAAGCTTTGCTCTCTGTTGGACTTCAGATTAATCATTTGCTATAGATTTCTCTGCATCAACTCGAAGCCTTCAGTACCACGTGAGAAGAATGTGCAATGACAGCTTTACGAGCGGCTCCGCTCCCATCTTGGCATTCCAGAGCGGTGGCGTGGAGACAGCACGCTGGCGAAGGTTTGCAGGAATGGGCGCATACACACGGCGGCACTTCTGAATGTAGCTAACGTTTGATAAATATATATATCTTTTTTTTTCAATTTTCCTTATTTTCTTTAATTTGTTCCCCCTTTTCTTTGATTAGCATATTATTATTTTTTATTCGAACCAAATCGCCATGGCTTGGCCGTGCATAAGCAGAGTGTGCTGTCTGGCTCGGTTCTGGAACCAGTTTGATAAATCCGATCTTTCAGTGCCACTGACCATACAGAACTACTCGGACATCACCGACCAAGAGGTACAATCCGTCACCAGGCAGGTACCGACGGACCGGGTTCTGAGGCACAACTATTCCACCACGGAACATCGCGGATCCCCCCAGACACCGGGAGATGCCCCGGGGACCCAGAGGTCATTGAGGGGCCGGAGGGAGCCCAACTTCAAACCCCAGGAGGACTACCAACAAACCGGTGTGCCTTTCTCCACTGTCACCCAGTACAAGCAGGATTACAAACCCTGGCCTATTCCGAAGAAGGAGAATTTCCCCTGGATTAGCAATGTCGGAAAAGGGGGTGAAGTTGGTTCGGATAGCCCCGTGAACAGGAACCCCAATGCGAGCCAGACTAGAGGGGACATGGGGGAGAGAGAGGAGCGGGGCAGACAGAGGTGGGGGGAGCAGGGGACGGTAACCGCCAAAAGCTCTTACAGGTAGGTTCCATCACTCTGACGTCCTTTCAAAACCGCTGTGTTTCTTTCATTTCAGCACCTGGAGCTCTTCACTCACTAAAAAAACATTGATAACCCATTGCGCTCAAACCTAACGATTCCATTCGTGTGCTTCAAGTTTGCTTTAATTTATTAGCTATGCACGCGCTGAAATTCGTTAAATCATTTGGTTGGATTATGTACAGTGGGGCATTGTCCTGAATGTAATCTGCAGTATGCATAATCATGTAATATCCTTTTCAACGGAAATTGCTATCAGGCTAGGTCTTTGTGTTCCGTGTGTGTATGTTTGCGCGAAAAAAATTGGATACATTAAGTGTCATGCTACAGAAATAATCAATAGCTTTAATCTGTAAAATTGGCTGCTGCTGAAGTAGAAACACAGCAAAACGCTTTCGATTATTCATAAACTCACACACTTGTTATAACCCCCCCCCCCCCCCCCATGTTGGACACACTTTTTTATTTTTAAATCCATCATTAAAAAACAAGTTGAAGCTATTCTGCCTGAGATCCTGATGCAATGATAATCCGATGCGGCAGCTAACTTTGAATAATACTGTTGTTTTTTAATTTGATGACAGCATGCCACCATCCTCATTCCCTAGATGCACTAAACTGAAAACGTTTGCCCCATTAACAGAACCCACCTGAGCCCCTCTACCCACTATGCTGTAGCCCCAATCATGTCATTACCATTCAATGATAAGCCTATGTCATTAGGCCTTACCTTGCTCTCTGATTGGTTCCTTCATCATTTGGTTGGTTCGATCGCTAAATGTTCTATGTTAAATAGCCTAGAGTTTAAAGAGCAAAAAGCTAAAGGACAAAACGTTTGTAAAATAAAACTACTTTTGCAGACCGTGAGCGCTCTCTCTTACCCTTCCATCCTCTCCTCCTCGTAGACAGGAGTACAGGCCGTGGACAGGGGCAAGACCAGCCAAGACCACCAGGAAACAACGCCCCCCTGCCCCGTATGCCAGTCCCGGGTCGGGGGTCTCCCACCTCCCTAATGAGACCAGCTACCAAGCCGCCTACAACGGAGGCGGGGAGGCTTTCAGACACACAGAGCTTCACCAGAGGGACCATACTCCCAGCTCCTCCACTGCTGACCTGCTGACCCCCACCTCCATCTCCACCGTCCCCCAAAACACCATAACCCCACTCCAGCCCTACTCCATTGCCACTACCACCCCTATCACCACCACCGCCGGCCTCCAGCAGAGCAGCCTGCCAGAGAGACCTGACCTCAGTATAGGAACCATGGGAGAGGTTAGAGGACCCCTGTTTTTTTGTGTTTCACAGTGTGTTTCAGGGCACAAATCCTGTTTTTCGATGCTATTTCAAATGGGCCGAATCCTTGATGTGAGCAAAGTGGTAGTGTCTCGTCCTATAGAAGTCATTGTATACATCTCTGATGATTTCCTATTCCTTAGATAGTACTATTTCTGGCTAAAGATAAGGCACGTGAAAGACATAGACACTGGATGGGGAAAATAGGGTAAAGATATGGTTTGGGATATAGCTATTGTTCCAGCTAGGTACCAGGTGTTCCCAGTGGAGCTGAGGCATCTCTATGAGCAGCCCATTATTAGCCTGAAAAGGTCATCCTGACACGTTTTTGCAGAAAGTTAAAATGTCACAGTAGCTAATGTTTTTCTCAATACATTGCAGTCAAGGGGAGTAAATTAGGTGATGCAGCATCCCGTCCTGTCCTAAATCTGCTCAAAGTGACCCAGCTGTTTCGGATGATTATGTAACACCCGAACACGGCCAGGCTTATGACATTGACCTGGTTAGAACAGGCATTACATGAGGAGAAAAGAAAGTCAATCATATTCAGACATCTGGTCAATTGGATATGGAGACTCAATCACTGAGATGGTGTGTCAAAGTGGGTTCAGGTGTGGAGAGAGGGAGGGAGTGGGGGGGGGGGGCGGACAGAGATTGAAATGCATATAGACAGAGAGAGAAAGAGCAGTATTATAATTATTCTCCTGTTTTGATCCTAGCGTGACAGGGAGTGGAACTCTTTGGGGAATCTCCAGGGGTTTAGTGCCATCCCCCCGCCCACGCTCCTCTGTGCCATCTGCCAGCGCAGAGTAGGGGAGAACGGTGCTGGCCCTGGCTGGCCTGGACTTACTCGGCTTTTCCGCTTTCACTCGTTGTCATCTATGCCAGAGAGATTAGAGAAAGAAGAAACTCCTGCACACTGCTTGCTAGGAATGTTTCAGTTGTCAATTTAATAACAAGTTGAAATAAACATATTTTTGGCCAATCACATGGGAGAACATGTTTTAGTGTATAGTCTTTCTGTTGTAGCAGTAGCGTAGCCAGACAAAACAGCTAACTTCCTGCAATTCTACACATTTTGCCATGAGGCTGAGAGAAAATGTTGCTGTTTTAAGCTAATTTCCTGCAATTCTACATATTTTGCCATAGGGGAGAGAGGAAAATGTGCAGTTTTATAGATAATCTCATGCTATGTTACACATTTTGCGATGAGGCTGAGAAAACATTTTGCATTTTTAATGCTAAGTAAAGCTAAAAATCTAGGTGTGTTGACTGTGATAAAGGTAGTGGATTGTGAGCTGTTTTATTCACTAAATGAACAAATGAAGTGGGCAGTGGCATGGTGCATATAGCTGTACAAGCACAGTGACATATGCCTCAATGCAGTCATATTTGTGGGGGGTGTGGCTTTCAGTTAGTTATTGTTGGCCACCCATCCCATGAGACTGAATGTCTTTCCAGTGCACCGCTTGCTATTCATTCGATCTGATGCCGTTTGCACGTTTAGGGAAAAAGACAAATAATGTCCCGTTTGGAACACTGACAAGTAGAGAGCATAAAAATAAAAGAACACTTGTTTTTCTGTTCAATCTGATTGGGTGGGGCTGTGCCTTCGCGGCTGTGTTGTAGAAGGCCAGTCCAACAGTGTTTGACAGGCCACAGGATTTAATATGAGATATGTCATCTGTAGGTCATAGTCTATTAATAACCATGGCCCAGAAAACAGGGTGAGATGTGTGTGTGTTCAGGGTCCATGCAGGGAAAGGTACAACACCACAGTAGGCTACAATGTAAGCGCTGTTGTACAAATTGGGTGCAGAGGATTTAACCCCGTCTCCTGCCCAGAAAAGTAGACATCAGATACCAACTACAGGCTATTGTCGTCATATTGGACCCTCTCTCTGTACACCCCCTAACCCATCAATCAACTTCTACTTCAGTAATACCTCCCCTCTAACCCCAAACAACGACCTAGTGCTCCATCCTTTTTATCGGTCACCGAGCAATCTGCCAACACGACGCAAAAGCCATTGGATCTATATTAAACAATCCGGTCCAGTCCCAGCCCCCACACACTGCCAAGTCATTATTGACACCCCAACCCACTAAGCTCTCTGACCACACACACACACACACACACACACACACACACACACACACACACACACACACACACACACACACACACACACACACACACACACACACACACACACACACACACCTCAGGGTATTGTCCATCGACATGATGGGTCAATGGAAACATTTTTCATTGACTCCTCAAGGTCATGGATAGACAAAAGCACAGCTGTGTAACGTTTCCCCGGGTTGTGGGCAACACTAGAGCATAGTGCACAGAGCCATGCATACAGGTAGTGAGTGGTTAGTACCATTACAGTGTGTGCTGATGAACCTCTGAGAAGTTGATCCGCTTTCATAGCATTCACCCACCCATCAAGGGAATTAATTCTGTCGTCCTCATTATGCTTCTGGAACCAAAATCAATAAACTTGATTATGAGAGGGAGTGATTCAAAATGTATATATATATATATATATTTTTTTTTTTTTCAAATTAGCAGTACCCTTACAGTTGAGAAAGAGGCGACAAGCCATTTATTTCTGAAACACATGCAAGCTTTCTGAGTGCTCCATGAATGTTTCTGGTAAACACTTAGACATAAAACTCTGTTCCCATCAATGCGTCTACTGAGAGTGTTTTCTCCCATGAGACATTAAGAATCTTGTTTTTAGCACTGGTGGAGAACATTGCCTGAGCTTTTAAATGTGATATAAAGAGTTTTTTCCCCACTTTGTACCAAAACAGATAAACAGGGGAGAAATGAGGATGTGGTTTACAATGGGCTGCATAAAGAGGATCAAACTGTGCAGACACAAAGCATCCTGCAAATCACCTCCCTTTGCACCCCTTTCCTCACTCTCATCATCTCTCCTTTCGCCCTCCCTCCAGTCCCGCTCCTCTTTTTCTCTCTTCTTTCCTGTTTCCCTGTTCGGTTGAATTGGAACTTTTCCCTTTTCCCACGATGTGTCTGACAACAGCCACTGTCATGAGCCAAACCAGCATGGTTATATCAAGGGAGGGAGGGAGGGAGAAAAAAACAGAGAGTGAGGGATGGAAAGGGTGAGAGGAAGAGAGAGCGATAAAGTGAGCAATAATGAATTATTTGCCATTTTGCCAGTGTGATGCGATGCAGTGGCTTGCAGTCATTTCAGCGTGAATCTCATTTAGGAGAGAGGCAGACCTGGCTGCTATACTGAGTGGAAAAGAGTGTGTGTGGGAGGTGAACATACACACAGATACACAAACACATATGCAAACAGACTGAAGCACACACACACACACACACACACTTTTTTCGAAGCTGCAGTTAGACAAATTTCACGTACAGACACAGCCTCACATCCAGCAAATACAGTAGTAGTCGTATCCTATTTGTCATTGGCTGAAGAGACTGCTACTGAGACCACAGACTATGACTCTGCCAAACAAACCTTCCGTTTGGCCATTGTACCACTACTAATCAGCTGCATTGGAACAGGCAGATCCATATCTAATCATCATATCAAGCCTGGAACACGCTACTTGATGGATGCAGCATGCATACTTCATTTCAGGGTTGAGTGAAGTTCCATTCATGTAGGTTCCGACTGGATGTTCTTTCAGAAAGTAGCATCAGTAGCTTTTGCTGTGATTAATTATGTCTACCCGTCCACTGACAGGAGGGCTGATGCACTATGACTGCACAACCAAACAAGTCACCTCTCATATTATCGTACCATCAGTGCCCAGTTTATTTGGTACACCCATCTAGTACCGGCCGGATCCCCTTTGCCTCCAGAACAGCCTGAATTGTTCGGGGGGGGGGGGTGAATTTCACAAGGTGTGGCGTTCAAAAATTGCTCAGTTGGTATCAAGGGACTTAACGTGTGCTAGGAAAACATTCCGCACACTATTACACCAGCCTGTACCGTTGACACCAGAAAGGGTGGGTCCATGGAGTCATGCTGTTTACGGCAAATCCTGACTCTGCCATCAGCATGACGCATCAGGAACCGGGATTCGTTGGACCAGGCAATGTTTTTCCACTCCTCAATTGCCCAGTGTTGGGGACCGCGTGCCCACTGGAGCCACTTCTTCTTGATTTTGGCTAACGGGTGGAACCCGGTGTGGACGTCTGCTGCAATAGCCCATCCATGACAAGAACCAAAGATTTGTGCGTTTCGAGATGCCGTTCTGCACACCACTGTTGTAATTCGTCATTATTTGCCTGTTGGTGGCCCGCCTGTTAGCTTGCACGTTTCTTGACATTCTCCTTCAACCTCTCCCATCGTTGAGCTGGTTTCGTCCACAGGACTGCCGCTGACTGGATGTGTTTTGTTGGTCGCCCCGTTCTCTGTAAACCCTAGACACTGTCGTGCAGGAAAAGCCCAGGAGGCCGGCCGTTTCTGAGATACTGGAACCGGCACGCCTGTCACCGACGATCATACCACGCTCAAAGTCGCTTAAGTAATTAGTTTGGCCTATTCTAATGTTCAATCGAACAGTAACTGAATGCCTCTATGCCTGCTTTATATAGCAAGCCATGGCCACATGACTCACTGTCTGTACGAGCGAACCATTTTCGTGAACAGGGTGGTGTACCTAATAAACTGGCCTCTGAGTGTATATCACATATCCAATCTGAACAGCACAAGACCTGCATTGCTTGTGATCATCTTTGAATAACCCATGTGTTGTTTGTCTTTTTACAGGAGCAGTTGGTTAGGACTAAGCTCTCTCCCAACCCCTCTGCGGTTTTTCAAAGCGGATCCAGAATCTTCAACATATGACAGGCTCTCCAAATCCTTCTACTGGTTACGGGGGTGTCCAAAGAACCAATTAGGGAATGTTCTCTGTCCATTCCACACTATAACAAAATCTATGCAAAGGAATGTACATCTTCTTAATGTAACCAGAAAGGAAAAGTTAGCTTACAGTATAGTAAATCAGAGATGAGAGTGAATGAGAAACTAGATGTCATAAAACAAGATAAATCATTTTACAATTCTGTTCTATTGCTATGAAAACGTCATTTGCATGAAACAAACTAGTTTGAAATCAGGCTTTTTTGCCGTTGGACACTCCAAGAGAACACGGCTGCTCTGTAATGTGTGTTTGTGTGTACTGTATGTACAGGTATGTGTGTGCACCTGTTGACTTGGAATGATTTAAGTTAATAAATACTTTTTGTACATACTGTTGGATCTATTGAAATGACAAGAAATGTATGCTCAAACTACACTTTGTCCAGAAAGTGTGTTGATTTTTGTTAACGGAAACAAACAAAAAATATTTATTTCATTTCTATTCAATTACTGGTAGGTAACTATTGAGAAAATAGTTGTTTCTGGTGTATACGTTCATTTTGTAAATCTGCTTCAGAAAATAAACAGTGAAATATGATATAATGTACAGTATATTACAATAAAAGAATATTAGGTTATTACCTTCTGTTTGTCCAATTGATGTGGATGTTTCTGCTACACCCATCTTATATCTACAGTATCTATATGATGAACTGTTTTATTTGATCAGGAGCCGTATTCATAAAGCATCTCAGAGTAGGATTGCTGATCTGGGATCCCCCCATATAATCTCACTCATCATGATCTCAAAGCAGATCAGCACTCCTACTCTGGAGATGCCAGATTCATTCTTAAGATAGTGAACCAATATCCAACAGGGTGAACATGAGGGGGTTAGACACATTATCCAACAGGGTGAACATGAGGGGGTTAGACACATTATCCAACAGGGTGAACATGAGAGGGTTAGACACATTATCCAACAGGGCGAACATGAGGGGGTTAGACACATTGTGATGTGAGTGCTATAACACCTTTGATGTGATGGAGCTGAATCTGAGTGAACATGCTGAGAGAGCAGCCTGCATCTCCATAAGTGTAATGATGATTAAAAAAATGGTCATCTATTTAACGTGGCAAGTCAGTTAAGAACAAAATATTATTTACAATGACGGCCTACCCCGGCCAAACCCTCCCCTAACCGGACGACACTGGGCCAATTGATGGGAGTCCCATAGGGTGGCGCACAAGGCCGGTTGTGATACAGCCCAGGATTGAACCAGGGTATGTAGTGACACCTCGAGCACTGCCTTTGACTGCGGCGCCCCTCGGGAGCCCTCGAGTGGCACACCATGTTTTCTTTGTTCCCCTTTTATGTAACATCTTACAACAGTGGAGGAGCACCATGAGGTGTGTGTGGTTTTGCATGCACAAGCAGTTCATGACAAAATCTATGCTCACAGCAACTAAATCAGAAGCAATAATGACTCATTTCCCTGGTCCATCAACATGATCCACAGAATGAAACAACACAACACATAATACTACAGTACATTGTATGACTGAATTCGGTGCCTGTTGGAAATTATACACACGGTCCACAGGATCAGATGCACAACCCCTTTTTCAGATCAGTCCCTTTATCCCAGCCCTAACCTTACAGTAACCAAACCTTACAGTAACCAAACCTAATCTAATCTGGGGCGGCAGGTAGCCTAGTGGTTAGAGCGTTGGGCCAATAACCGAAAGGTTACTAGATAGAATCCCTGAGCTGACAAGGTAAAAAGCGGTCGTTCTGCCCCTGAACAAGGCAGTTAACCCACTGTTCCCCTGAACAAGGCAGTTAACCCACTGTTCCCCTGAACAAGGCAGTTAACCCACTGTTCCCCTGAACAAGGCAGTTAACCCACTGTTCCCCTGAACAAGGCAGTTAACCCACTGTTCCCCTGAACAAGGGAGTTAACCCACTGTTCCCCTGAACAAGGTAGTTAACCCACTGTTCCCCTGAACAAGGCAGTTAACCCACTGTTCCCCTGAACAAGGCAGTTAACCCACTGTTCCCCTGAACAAGGCAGTTAACCCACTGTTCCCCTGAACAAGGCAGTTAACCCACTGTTCCCCTGAACAAGGCAGTTAACCCACTGTTCCCCTGAACAAGGCAGTTCACCCACTGTTCCCCTGAACAAGGCAGTTAACCCACTGTTCCCCTGAACAAGGCAGTTAACCCACTGTTCCCCTGAACAAGGTAGTTAACCCACTGTTCCTAGGCCGTCGTTGTGGATAAGAATGTGTTCTTTAACTGATTTGCCTAGTGAAATATATAATCTAACCTGACCAAAATGTAAAGTTAACTAACATTAACCTGATCTAAGAGTAATGAGCAAAACACTATTGGAACAAATGTGTGCCAGTCAGGGATGCTGAACATGACCATATTATGTCACACAGCTCTGATACCATCACAGAACATGATAACAAGGAGCATCTGTTGACAAACATGGCTCTCTCTGATGTTTGCATGTCGGGTCATTCTGGCTAGTACATGGAAACCTGGCTGTCTCTATCCCTGCCTAGATATCTAAAACAAATACTGCCTCTGATGTTTCCAAAGGTGGGCTCTGTCAGTGACCTTTGTGTTTCTGGCTTCTAGAATAGTAAGTGATATTCGAGGGTCAAAGAAGGCCACTACTTAAGAGTTTAATCCCTCAATGAACCAGATCCTTTGCCATCCTTTCGGGTATAAAAAAAAGGGAGCGAGGCATGGGAGTTGAGCCACACTGAGAATGTAAAGTACTACCATCTGATTCTACCATCCCACCAAAGCCTCCTCAGTCCAGCACCCTGTAATCTCTCAAAATCTACTGCAGCCCTATCACACAGGCTGTGCTAAAAGGAGAGATGGAGAGGTGGAGAAAATGTGGCCCAGTTGGTAGAGCATGGCACTTGCAGCGCCAAGGGCTATGAGTTTGATTCCAACTGGGGCCAACCGTATGATATCATATGCATGCATAGCTGGATGGAATTTTGGATTAAAGCATCCGCTAAATATGATTATTATTAGAAAATGAATGGAACGGGCTGTTACTGCAATTTCAGCTAAAAATGTCAATGCATTTCAGCTGCTTCAAAAACATTGCTCTGCTATTACCATTTATACTGTCGGAATGTTGGCTCAACGAAGCAATTATGTTTACTGTGGGCTGATTCAAGGGCGGCGATGGTCGGACGAGTGTCCTGCTCTACTTCCAGAGGAAGCGGGCGAGATGTAGCAAGTAGGCAAGTTTACATTTGAGTATAATGAGTAGCCGACTGTATTTTTTTTTTAAGTGTGAAGAAGTTCTCAGAGAAAGAGAGATAGAGGAAGGAAGAGGTAGTGAGGGAATCGGGAAAGGGCATCCTGGGGCGGAGGGGGGATAACAAGACGCTAAGTCACTTCAAAAACAACCACAGTTTTATAAACAAGTTTTCCATTTTAATACAAGAATATTGATCATATTTTTGGTGTGCACTGGAAAATGAAAATATAATGGTCAATTGATATTATTTCTACAATACATAAAGTTTGGTCAAACGGGCAAGGTGACCACTCAGTTTAGAGTGAGCACACCACACACTTACCAGATTCATACTGAAACATAACACCTATCATCTTCAATCCTACACAAGCTAAATGTCCACCAACAACCATGTACACACAACATCCAAAATGCATCATATTCAAAGATATTTTCATTAATTCACCTTAACTTTCTCTCACTCTCGTATACAGGTACACAGTACACCCATATTCACACCACATTTACCCCAACACACACACACTAACACAAAAAACATAAATAATGCACACAAACACATTCTAACACACCATAGTAATGACTTTGCTGGTAGCGGGGCTTGATATGAAGTGAACAAACAAAAACAGTCAGTCATACACACAATGTACACAAATACACAGTCATAGTGGTAGGGACATACATACTGTATCGAAAACATAACATTACAAATGCACTTTACCAACAATTGACGGTCAACCCTACTCCAGAGGGGAGTGGACCAAGTAAAAAACACAACGTTAATCTTGGACTCACACAGATGTGGGCCCTCCATTCCTACTGTCCAACACTTCAAGTTATAGCACTCCTTCATTGACATATCCATCTAGCCTGGTCCCAGATCTGTATGTGCATGTTCAGCTCGACTCCTCTGGCTATTGTTGTCATTGCATACATGCTTAGTCGGCTGAAACACACACAGATCTGTGACCAGGCTGATATGTGACACTTGAGAACAGTCTAGACACAAACACAACAGTCAGGATTGGGCCCTGTTGCATTTCAACTCAGTCAATTCAGGACAAGTTTTTTTAATAATCTGTGAGTCTAAAATCCCTCATGGAATAGAATTGAACCAATTGCATTTCTAAATCTTGAATTGACTGAATGAAAAGAACACTGTTTCCCAGAAGAGTACAATGGTATTAAGACTGTTATTGGGGGGGGTCATCGTCTGGTCTGATGTACAGTAGGTCTGTAAGCCACTTTACTCTCCTCCCTGTGACTGTCAGACAGACAATACTTTAATGGCCGAGGCTGCGGATCGGACTTCTCTGGATCTTTCTTCACGACAGCTAAAGGTCCCGAAGCAGAATTCACTACTCTACACAGTCTCTGCTCTACTTGTGCATTTCTCACTGTCGATCGTGAATTATCATTCTTCAAGTTTTACTGGTGACACTTCCACGCGGCATTTGCATCCCGACCATTTGATGTCAACGGAGTTTCAGGAGGATATGCATTTACATCTTCTTGAGTTATAGGGTACAGTTTCAAAGGAACCTACACTGTTGCTTTGAATTAGGCCAGCGAGCAAATTCTCGAGCAGATGGCGTTAACAAACTAGCACAGCCTACATGTGTTTAGTTTCAATCAAAGCACATATTTGGCCTAGTGGCGTGCATTGTTGTGGCCATTTGAGAGAAAAATTCAACCATTTGATTCACACATAATCCTGTTAAAAGGTGAGAGAGAGGACACCAGACACACTGTCCCATAGACATCTATTTTGAAGCATTCGACAATGTTTAAGACCCACAATGTATATAAGGTTTACAAGGTTTATCTCACATTGTGTGGTGCTTTAAAGGGACCAGACTGAGCCCAGCTGTGATTAAGTCAGTGGATACAGTACATTAGTCTGACTGTCCGGTAAACCAGTTATACAATCTAAAACAGATTATGAAAGAAACGGTTAAGCCAGGTATGTTATGATTGATCCCGGGGTCGCATTCAGTAGGGCACAGCGTTATATAAATACTGTTTATTGAGTAGAACAGATATACTGATCTGTCGTCATATAGAGTAAAGCAACGGTATTCCAACGGGGACCCCATTTTCTATCACTAAAATGTCAGGGGAGTGGGGACCCCATAACAAAATAAAGCTAATTCAGAGTCCACAGACGCAGAGACGCGATAGTCCTGCGGCCCACTGTGACACATCTGGATCTACGACCACCATCCGCAGGGGATGCACAGCCTGACTGCGCACCTCCCCCAAATTCCCAACAAACATGGCTCCAGCTATTCATTTGAACTTGGCGACGGTTGGAGAAATAGCCTGAGCAGCGCTGAGAATTGGAAAACGATGAAAGCCAACGGTCCAGTATTCTAGAACTATTGGAGGAAATGTACACGTTTTGGACTCTGCTAAGGGTTTAGAGATCATGTCATATCTTAATGTTCAGAAGGTTGTGGAGTCCTGAATTCCACCCAGGTGTTTGGTGTTGTCTGTGTTCTTGATTCTACTTTATGATACTGAGATATGAAAAGTAGCTGACTAATGGTTTAAAATGTCGGTTGGTGAGATGGTCTTCCAGGGGAGGTCGGAGCATTCCTGCAGCGCTCGGACTGTTTCTCTGTTGTGTTCTTCTGCCGGCCCGACAGTTCAGTTTAACCCCAGAGGCAGGTCCATATGCTCGTTCTGCAGCTCTTACTGCCCGTCTCTCAGCTAGTGAGACTGATGTGAGTAGCCAGTAGTGATGGGGGAAATATCGATACAGTTACATATTGGGACATTATTTCTGATGATATATCGTATCGTTTTGACAATTTCGCAATATTATTATTGCGCTAGCTGTCTGTAACCTGCACCAAAACTCCTTCAAAGTTTGTTCTTCATTTTCTTTTTAAATAGGGAGCCAATTTGTTTTCATCACTTTTATTTCCATGATAAAAACTCATTCTCATGGCTCTCTCTTGTCCCTCGGCAGCAGACATGTGGTGAGCAATATGTTTGGAACATCAAATCGCAATGAAATCACAGTATTGAATTGCAATACATATAGAATTGTGAGAATCGCAATACATATCGTATCGGCGCGTAAGTATCATGATAAATATTGTATCGTGAGGTCCCTGGTAATTCCCAGCCCTAGTAGCCAGTGTGCATGTATCTCTCTCAGTCTGAGTGGCCGTTGTTCTTAGTTAGGTTGTGTATAAGGTTGTGTGTAATCAGTCCTCCTTGGTCATGTAGCCCATGTGTGTGTTGGTGAGGAAGTCACATGTGGGGATGCTGCTGGACGCCTGGTGAATGTTTATGGCTGTGATCTCTCTGGGAGCCCTGAGGACACATCAGGAAGATATTCATTGACCTAATAGTGTATTTAATAGGGACAAATATAATACATTCTCAGTGGTTACTATACCAGCTCAGTGTGTAATGGGAAAATGAGGTTGTCTCACCTGTTCTGGTGGGATTTTACGTGGGCTCCAGCCAGAGCTTCTCTCAGGATGTCACTAGCAAACTGCTCTGTCGCCTACAAAAGACAGAAACACTTATCATACCCTACAATCTACACAACATCTTATATGAGAACAAGAACAAAGACTGGTGCACAGAGGGACACAGGAAAAATGTATTGTCAATCTCGTGAATGATGCCTATCTTTACGTGAGGCCGACTTTCATTCTCATTGTTCATTATGCTGTGTTGTGTTTGAGGCATCTGGAGTAACTAACCTTGAGAATCATGGCCTCGATCACTGGAGCAAAAACATTCTTCTCCACCTCCACCTGCTGAAAGGCCACACCAATCTGATAGAGATGGAGAAAGGAGAGGGTTAGGGGAGAAGGGAGAGCGAAAGAGTGAGACTTAAGTTAGGAGATGCTGTGTCTTGTTACCAGAAGATACTTTACACAGTTGTGCTGATGCTAGGAGTGTATATTTTTACACTCTTTTTCCAGGATTATCCTCATCCCACAATCCTCTAGCATCTTAATACAGCACTGTGAAAGCTGCCGATTTTTAGGTGCTTATCAACTTTCATAGCCAACCTCTAGTCTGCAAAGGACAATTGTCCACTGAGGATTGAATTTCACTGCAAAGTGCACATACTTGGTTTCCTCCCAGGTCTAAATCGGTATACTTATATGGCAAGAAGAAAAGCCAGCACACACTGTGGCCATGGAGGATCAAAGTTGTGCAATCCTAAGTAAGGGTCAACTTCGACCAACTCCCTTATTTGTCGGTGCTGACCAGATACAGTGCCTTGCATAACTATTCACCCCCCCAAAGACAATACTTTGTAGTGCCACCTTTTGCAGCAATTACAGCTGCAAGTCTCTTGGGATATGTCTCTATAAGTTTGGTACATCGAGCCACTGGGATTTTTGCCCATTCTTTAAGGCAAAACTGCTCCAGCTCCTTCAAGTTGGATGGCTTCCTGCTGGTGTACAGCAATCATTAAGTCATACCACAGATTCTAAATTGGATTGAGGTCTGGGCTTTGACTAGGTCATTCCAAGACATTTAAATGTTTCCCTTTAAACCACTCGAGTGTTGCTTTAGCAGTATGCTTAGGGTCATTGTCCTGCTGGAATGTGAATCTCTGTCCAAGTCTCAAATCTCTGGAAGACTGAAACAGGTTTCAGTCAGGAATTTCCCTGTATTTAGCACCATCCATCATTCCTTGAAATCTGACCAGTTTCCCAGTCCCTCCCAATGAAAAACATCCCCACATCATGCTTCCACCAACATGCTTCAATGTGGGGATGGCGTTCTCGGGGTGATGAGAGGTGTTGGGTTTGCGCCAGACATAGCGTTCTCCTTGATGGCTAAAAAGCCCCATTTTAGTCTCATCTGACCCAGAGTACCTTCTTGCATATGTTTGGGGACTCTCCCACATGCCTTTTGGCGAACACGTTTGCCTATGTTTTTCTCTAAGCAATGTATTTTTTCTGGTCACTTCAGTAAAGCCCAGCTCTGTGGAGTGTACGGCTTAAAGTGGTCCTGTGGACAGATACTCCAATCTCCGCTGTGGAGCTTTGCAGCTCCTTCAGGGTTGTCCTTGGTCTCTTTGCTGCCTCTCTGATTAATGCCCTCCTTGCCTGGTCCGTCAGTTTTGGTGGGCGGCCCTCTCTTGGCAGGTTTGTTGTGGTGCCATATTCTTTCCATTTTTAATAATGGATTTAATGGTGCTCTCTGGGATGTTCATAGTTTCTGATATTTTTCTATAACCCAGCCCTGATCTGTAGTTCTCCACAACTTTGTCTCTGACCTGTTTGGAGAGCTCATTGGTCTTCGTGGTGCCACTTGCTTGGTGGTGCCCCTTGATTTTTGGTGTTGCAGACTCTGGGGCCTTTCAGAACAGGTGTATATATACTGAGATCATGTGACAGATCATGTGACACTTAGATTGCACACATGTGGACTTTATCGAATTAATTATATGACTTCTGAAGGTAATTGGTTGTACCAGATCTTATTTAGGGGCTTCATAGCAAAGGGGGTGAATACATATGCACGCACCTGTTAATTTTTTTAAATAAGTTTTTTTTTTCTTCAATTTACTTCATGAATTTGGACAATTTTGTGTATGTCCATTACATGAAATCCAAATAAAAATCAATTTAAATTACAGGTTGTAATGCAACAATATAGGAAAAACGCCAAGGGAGGTGAATACTTTTGCAAGGCACTGTAGCTCCTCACCTGTTGGGCTGTTTCGCTGACAAACTGGGCCGAGGGGCATGGGGCCAGGAAGTACTTGGGCTCGGGGTCCGTTTCCTGTTCCTCTTCTTTGACCTTTAACTTCTGAGAGGGCGGGGTCACACTGACGATGTCTAGGACTTCATCATCATCATCCTCTGGCTCAGTCTTCAGCAGGGTCTGCAGCTGCTCCAACCGCTGGACCAACTCCTCACAGCTACCCAGGGTAGAGGGGCACTCTAAACAATGATGTATACACACAAGTTAACACACACACAAAGGTAGAGGTTCCAAAAACCGAGAATGTACTCTATCTATGTTCTCTATCCGTACACCCTCTGGACGGCACACATACACAATCCATGTCTCAATTGTTATCTCTCAGATAAAAAAAAATAATTATCCCCCTCTTCATCTACACTGATTAAATAAGGGATCATAGCTTTCACCTGGTCAGTCATTTTGTACACAGTGTATATTGCTCTGTACTCCATAGAAGGAGTTGAAGGACAGAGGTTGAATCAATATAAATGGACAATTTAGAGAAATGTAAATAAACAACTTTGGTGTACCGTAAATAAAGACTTCCTTGCTCTTTATATGAATTACATCTTGAAAATAACCATCAGAAAATAGGCTAACAGGTGAGAGCTTTAAACAGGTGAGAGCTTTAAACAGGTGAGAGCTTTAAACAGGTGAGAGCTTTAAACAGGTGAGAGCTTTAAACAGGTGTAAAGGCTGAGCACATCTGTTCCTAACTTTGTATTTAGACATGCAGAGAAAGACAGTGAGAGTGAGTGAGGTAGAGAGAGTGTGTGAAAGAGAGAGAGCCAAAGAGTGTGTGCATTTGGGCCATAGCGATCAGAGCAAAGAACAGAGCTAGGCTGTTTGGGCTCTCAGCCTGGTGTGTGACTCATCAGGCTAGAGGCCTCCTTTTTCCTCCACGCAGGAACAGGAACAATAGACAGAATTAATTAGGACTGCCTGTGAATACCAGGCAGGCCTGCATACTAGCACTAATAACACAGTACATTGACAAAGGTTACAAAATGCCACATAATAGAGTTAGAGGCATGCGCTCTCGCTCTCTCTCTCTCACACACACAACAGCCCTCTTCACCTTCCCCCACCCTACCTGGTTCGTTGTCTATCTGTGTGAGGATGTCCTCTATGGTTCCTTCGTCAGGCCTGCTGCTGCGTAGGGGCTCGGGGTCCGGGGGTGTGTAGCCTCTCTGTCGGCACCACTGGACCACCTCTCTGGTCTTAGGGGGGGTGAGGGCCTGCAGGCGGGGGCAGCGCTCCAATACATCCTGGACCACACGCTTCACTGCTACCGCACGCTGGAGCTACAATGAGACAACCATATCAACTTTATTTCAAGTGCACTCAAATCAACACACAGGTACTTGCCAAAATAATGGAAAAACTTGTGTAAATGAGGGATACAAAGTATTTTGAAAGCAGGTGCTTCCACACAGATGTGGTTCCTGGGTTAATTATGCAATTAACATCCCATAATGCTTAGGGTCATGTATAAAAATGCTGAGCAGGCCATTATTTTGGCTACCATGGCTATGCTCCCATAGGATGACAATGCCCCCATTCACAGGATAGAAGTGGTCACTGAATGGTTGGATGAGCATGAAAACAATGTAAACCATATGCCATGTGATCAAGTCAATAGATATTAACCCAATTGAACACTTATGGGAGATTCTGGAGCGGTACCTGAGAGAGTTTTCCATCAAATAAAACACAAAATTATGGAATTTCGAGGAAGAATGGTGTCACATCACTCCAGTAGAGTTCCAGACACTTGTAGAACCTATGCCAAGATGCATTGAAGCTGTTCTGGTTTGTGGTGGCCCAACGTCCTATTAAGACACTTTATGATGGCGTTTCCTTTATTTTGGCAGTTACGTGTATATACATACTAAATACAAAACAGTCAACACACTTTGCACATTATAATGGAGATAGCTCTGATTGCTTTTTTCTTTCATAATGTCTTTATTAATGACAATCACAATGTAAAACATGGGTCAGAAGACATAGTACAATATAATTAATAGACGAATGACAGCTCTGATTCCTCACAATTCTCAGAAATCACCCTTTATTCTCTTTCAGCACCTGTCACTCAAATATTATTTAGCATATTAATCACATGGAGTCTGTTGATATGGACTAAACAGAGGATTTTAACAAATTGGATTTTAGCTAGACAGCACAGAGCCAGCCCTCTCCAGGGTGTCTTCGGGCATTACTCCCTCTGAACCTCCTTTATGAGTTCATAGGAGATATGAGTTACCATAACAGAGTCAGTAGTAAGCCTCGGGTGGACCATTAACCTCATAATCATCATACTATTTTCCTGGGTAGAATAAGTCTGGGCTCTGGGGCAGGCAGCATAGAACACTGCTGTCTGAGAGACTGACTGTCAGATAGAGAGAAGAAAACCAGTCTAGACTGTCTCCATAGATAATGGGTTTACAGGGGCTCTAGGCAGCATCTGGGGTAAACGTGTGTGTGTGTGTGTATTTTGTAGAGATGAAAGAGGAGGATGATGACGGAGCAAAAATAGAGAGAGAGAAGAATCCGACTGGACAGGGAGACATGAGGTAAGCAGAAAATATGCAGAATCAAAGTCACGTGTAAACACATGCATAAACAACACTAATGAACACTGTTGTACATGTTGTACACAGCCAGACTAACAAACACACAGCCAACAACACAAACAAACAATCTTTACCTCTGCTGCCCTGCGTTTCCCAATGTTCCAGGAGTAATACTGCTCAGTAGACACTGCACAGAACGGATGGGAGTCCTCGGCTGAACAATACAACACAATATTAACCAGACAACACACAGCATACACTATCTACATAATAATAATACTAAGAGATTGGATTTATATAGCGCCATTCTACCAACTAAGGCACTCAAAGCACTTTACATCGTAAGGGGGAAACTCACCCCATCCACCACCAATGTGTGGCAACCACTCGGGTGATGCACCGACGACCATTATGTGCCCGAACGCTCACCACACATTAGATAGTATGGTGGAGAGGTGAGGAGTGATACGCCAATTAAGAATGAGAAATGGGACCAGGTTGGGACTTTTAAACACCCCATGTCTTGCGATAAGTGGCATGGGATTTTTAATGACCACCGGTTTAACATCCCATCCGTCTCACTCAAGCTTTATTTACATGGCACCTGGTCTAAGAAGAATGGATGTAAAGAGAATCAGGAGTGAGAACAAAGACAATGAGGAAGGGAGCTTACTCTTCTCTGGTACGATGAGGGGGGATTTCTTCACCACGGCGGTGAGCAGCTGCATGAGGGTCTCTATGTGTTCCGTGCTGAGGAGCCAGGAGAGGCACAAACACATTACCACTAGCAGGACACCAACAGACTCTCAAGAAAACCCATAGGTCTGGGTGTAGTGCCCAAACCATCCACATCCAATAACCCACTTTGCTTCTGTGGTGTAGAACAATGCTAGTGCTGCTATGCTAACGGTTTGGTGCTTCGTTGTTCGCCAATAGCCCGTCCTTTTCATAGCATATACTGTTTTGTCTGAGATATATCTAAGTAGTCCCTGCTTGTTAGCCAAAGGCCAACGCCATTTATAGTGTAACTGATGTGGTATGAGCTTAGTTCAGGTTTGTAATAACTCATATTGCACCCGAGTTGTCCTTACTTGATGACCTCGACGTGCTGGTGTGAGCTGGTGTCGGCCCCCTGCTCCTGTTTGACTGAGGCGAAGGCAGTGGGAGGAGCAGCTACATGGGTGGAGAAGGCAACAGGGGTTGTTACAGGGGGCGACGGGGCAGGTGTAGCAGAGACGGGTGTACAGACTCCTGGCTCTGTCTTCACTGTAGAGGAGACGGGAGATACAGAGAACGAGATGGGGCTCAAAACACAAACAAGACAAAATGCAACCTTTACAAGGAAGAAGGGGGAGAGAGTGGAAGAGAGAGGTTGAAAGTGTAAAAAGTGGAGGAATTGTTAAGTGGTAGAAACGTGAGGTGAAAAGGAGAGATGGAGAGCTGAATGTGTGGAGGAAAGAGAAAGGAAGGCTAAGGGGCGTCCGGGCGATTCCCAGCCGAAACCGCTTGTAACAGCTTGTGTGTATATCCTTTTTTATTTATTTATATTTAACCTTTATTTAACCATTTATGACAACATTTTGTGACGTTTTTGTTCGTTTTGGACTTTGGCAAGGGTTCTTCGGCAAGCCGAAGTCTACGACCCCTCAT
The DNA here is from genome assembly GCF_045791955.1 of Oncorhynchus clarkii lewisi. Taxonomy (NCBI): domain Eukaryota; kingdom Metazoa; phylum Chordata; class Actinopteri; order Salmoniformes; family Salmonidae; genus Oncorhynchus; species Oncorhynchus clarkii. Next base: position 40,065,720 of record NC_092166.1, read on the forward strand.
TGGCGATTGGTCAACAGTAGGGATTAGTCAATTAAGTAAAAGGGAGGGAGGGAGAGACATTGCTGCATGTGAGCTCTCGCGTTTTTCAACATGTTTTTTTTTTACAAAAAGATAGATTTGGAGTTAGATAAACTTGGATTTTTCGGCAGGGACATACAGGATGCTACCCTCCACAGCATAACCTTCACTCCAGATCAAAACTCCAAACCTGCAACCTAATTTTGGACAAAATTACCTGGAAGGATTACTACTACCAAAGATTCATTTTTCCAAGCTATACAGAGGGTGCTCTGGCAAACAAACAGCAGAGACCAGAGGACACCATCCAACCTGGAACTGAGAAAGACCAGATATAACTTCCAGTAGAACTGAGGTGTGAAGTGAGAGGTGTTGAAGCCTTTGAGCCCAAAAAATGGCAGGAGTCTCACAGGCTACCCCACCCAAATCCAGAGACCTTTGAAGAATGTTCAGTGACCATCCACTGGCATTTTCTATAAGAATTCTGTCTCTAGAAATAAAAGCATCTCCCAAGTGCGTGTGACACCTACTCCCATTGCCTGCTGCACTGCTGCTTGGATTCCACCTGGTGATCTGTTCACCGTCTGCCCTGGCCTGTCTTCCCCTGTCTGGTACAGGTACCCCCATAACACTCTCCCCTCTCTGTTCACCGTCTGCCCTGGTTGTCTCCTCCTGTCTGGTACAGGTACCCCCACCACACTCCCCCCTCTCTGTTCACCATCTGCCCTGGTTGTCTCCCCTTGTCTGGTACAGGTACGCCCACCACACTCCCCCCTCTCTGTTCACCGTCTGCCCTGGTTGTCTCCCCTTGTCTGGTACAGGTACCCCCACCACACTCCCCCCTCTCTCCCGAGCTTTCGCTCGCCTCCAGCACACAGGCACTGTTGGGGCGAGTGACTATAAACTTACAATGGATGTCCCCAAGTCGTAATATATATTTTTTCTTGTGCATTTTGCAATTTGCCCCATGACTCCAGCATGCTTTGTTAACTATGAACTTTCATGTTCACCCAACCGTGGGAAAGACTGTGTTTGTTCCCACACTCGGGATTCTGACTCTTGGCCTCCCATCCCATCCCATTCTAACCACCTCTCGCTGGCTTTGTATTCATGTTACCTGATGAAGTTGCAGTACAATATGATCTTGTTGCCATCTAATGCACATTCAATTGTCATAAACCTACACTGCAGAGCTCTCCCTGTCCTCTGCTGTGCCTTGATTGTTAATGATATCCTGAAATGTGAATGTACACACCGGCCCATCTACTGTTGCCAGCCCCAATTTGGACATGCTTTAACCACCTGACCAAGTCCTAAAGCAATGGGACTCCCTAAATCTTTCTCAGATTATTACCAATCCCACAAGGTATGACTCCAACCACCCAGAAAAGGCTACTCTCCTCAATGTTATCCTCATAAATAATCTTGATAGGTATCGGTCTGGTGTTTTCTGTAATGACTTCAGAAATCACTGCTTTACAGCCTCTGTTCTTAATGGCTGCTCAGTGAAATTACCTGTCCTGATTTGTCATAGACGCTTGCTAAATGTTTTTAATGAGCAAGCCTTCCTTCATGACCTGACGTCTGTAAATTGGTATAGAATCAGCTTGATCCCCTTTGTCGAAGACGCTTGGACCTTATTTTTTTCATATTTTCAGTGGTATTGTTAACAAACATGTCCCCACAAAGAAAATGAAAAACAGGTTCAGGTCCTGGTTCGACCGTTTTTTTGCAGAGTTACACCACCTCAAGAATTGCATTTGGCGAAAGGCTTGCATACTCAGCTGACTGAGTCTTGTTCAGGCTAATGAGAAATAAGTGCACTCAGGCTAACCGGAAGGCCAAAGTTAGTTACTTTAAGGAGCAGTTCTCTCTCTGTGGGTCTAACCCCATGGGGTTCTGGAAAATGGTTAAAGACCTGGAGAATAAACCCTCCTCCTCACAGCTGCCCATGTCCCTTTAAATTGATGATGTGGTTGTTACCGACAAGATGGCTGAGCTCTTTAATCACCACTTCATTAAGTCAGGATTCCTATTTGACTCAGCCATGCCTCCTTGCCTGTCCAACATTTCCTCATCTCCCACCCCTTCTAATGCGATTAGCCCTGATGCCTCTCCCTCTTTTTCCCCTGCCCCGCTACAAAGTTTCTCCCTGCAGGCGGTCACTGAGTCTGAGGTGCTAAAGGAGCTCCTTAAACTTGACCCCAAAAAAACATCTGGGTCAGATGGTTTAGACCCTTTCTTCTTTAAAGTTACTGCCCCTGTCATCACCAAGCCTCTCTCTGACCTTTTAAACCTGTCTCTCCTCTCTGTGTAGGTTCCCATTGCTTGGAAGGCAGCCACGGTTCATCCTTTATTTAAAGGGGGAGATCAAGCTGATCCTTACTGTTATAGGCCTTCTATTTTGCCCCGTTTATCAAAAGTGCTGGAAAAACTTGTCAATTATCAAATGACTGGCTTTCTTGATGTCTATAGTATTCTCTCTGGTATGCAATCTGGTTTCCGCTCAGTTTACGGATATGTCACTGCAACCTTAAAAGGTTCTCAATGATGTCACTATTGCCCTTCTAAGCAATGTTGTGCTGCTACTTTTATTGAATTGTCCAAAGCTTTTGATACGGTAGACCACTCCATTCTTGTGGGAGAAGTATTGGTGTCTCTGAGGGGTCTTTGGCCTGGTTTGCTAACTATCTCTCCCTCAAAGAGTGCAGTGTATAATGTCAGAACATCTGCTGTCTCAGCCAATGCCTGTCACCAAGGGTGTACCCCAAGGCTCGATCCTAGGCCCCACGCTCTTCTTAATTTACATCAACAACATAGCTCAGGCAGTAGGATGCGCTCTCATCCATTTATATGCAGATTATACAGTCTTATACTCAGCTCCCCGGATTTTGTGTTAAACGCTCTACAACAAAGCCTTCTTAGCGTCCAACAAGCTTTCTCTACTCTTAATCTTGTTCTGAACACCTCCAAAACAAAGGGCATGTGGTTTGGTAAGAAGAACGCCCCTCTCCGGTGTGATCACTACCTCTGAGGGTTTACAGCTTGAGGTAGTCACCTCATACAAGCACTTGGGAGTATGGCTAGACAGTACACTGTCCTTCTCTCAACACATATCAAAGCTTCAGGCTAAGTTAAATATAGACTTGGTTCCCTAAATCGTAATCACTCCTCTTTTACCCCAGCTGCCAAACTAACCTTGATTCAGAAGATTACGGAGACGTAAGTTATAGATCGGCAGGTAAGGGTGCTCACGAGCGGCTAGATGTTCTTTATCATTCGGCCAACAGATTTGCCACCAATGCTCCTTATAGGACACATCACTGCACTCTATACTAGAGGTCAACCGATTAATCGGAATGGCTGATTAATTAGGGCCGATTTTTGGGCGCCGACTTTAAAAAATATATATATATATTTTTGTACCTTTATTTAACTAGGCAAGTCAGTTAAGAACACATTCTTATTTTCAATGATGGCCTAGGAACGGTGGATTAACTGCCTTGTTCAGGGGCAGAACGACAGATTTTCACCTTGTCAGCTCGGGGGATCCAATCTTGCAAACTTACAGTTAACTAGTCCAACGCAATAACGACCTGCCTCTCTGTCGTTGCACTCCACAAGGTGACTGCCTGTTACGCGAATGCAGTAAGCCAAGGTAAGTTGCTAGCTAGCATTAAACTTATCTTATAAAAAACAATCAATCATAATCACTAGTTAACTACACATGGTTGATGATATTACTAGATATTATCTAGCGTGTCCTGCATTGCATATAATCTGACTGAGCATACAAGCATACAAGCATCTAAGTATTTGACTGAGCGGTGGTAGGCAGAAGCAGGCGCGTAAACATTCATTCAAACAGCACTTTCGTGCGTTTTGCCAGCAGCTCTTAGTTGTGCGTCAAGCATTGCACTGATTATGACTTCAAGCCTATCAACTCCCGAGATGAGGCTAATGTAACAAGGAACAGCAAGGAACTGAAACGTTAGCTTTCTTACATAGCACATATTGCACTTTTACTTTCTTTTCCAACACTTTGTTTTTGCTTTTTTAAACCAAATTGAACGTTTCATTATTTACCTGAGGCTAAATTCATATTATTGATGTATTATATTAAGTTAAAATAAGTGTTCATTCAGTATTGTTGCAATTGTCATTATTACAAATAAATAAATACAAAATTGGCCGATTAATCGGTATCGGCTGTTTTGGTCTTCCAATAATCGGTATCTGTGTATAAAAATCATAATCAGTCGACCTCTACTCTATACTGGTCATCTCTGTATACCAGTCGCAAGATCCACCGGTTGATGCTTATTTATAAAACCCTCTTAGACCTCACCCCCCCTATCTGAGATATCTACTGCAGCCCTCATCCTCAACATACAACACCCATTCTGCCAGTCACATTCTGTTAAAGGTCCCCAAAGCACACACATCCCTGGGTCGGTCCTCTTTTTAGTTCGCTGCAGCTAGCGACTGGAACGAGCTGCAACAAACACTCAAACTGGACAGTTTAATCTCAATCTCTTCATTCAAAGACTCAATCATGGACACTTACTGACAGTTGTGGCTGCTTTGTGTGATGTATTGTTGTCTCTACCTTCTTGCCCTTTGTGCTGTTGTCTGTGCCCAATAATGTTTGTACCACGTTTTGTGCTGCTACCATGTCGTGCTGCTGCCATGTTGTGGTCATGTGTTGCTACCATGCTGTGTTGTCATGTGTTGCTGCCTTGCTATGTTGTCATCTTAGGTCTCTATTTATGTAGTGTTGTCTCTTGTCATGATGCGTGTTTTGTCCTATATTTTGAATTATATTTATTATTAATCCCAGCCCCTGTCCCGGCAGGAGGCCTTTTGGTAGGCAATCATTGTAAATAAGAATTTGTTCTTAACTGACTTGCCTAGTTAAATAAAAGTGAAATAAAATAAAAATACAAAATAAAAGTGCCTGAGACGACTCGCCCGCATGCACATTTTTTCACTTGAGAAATACTACCCTAAACATCCTAGTCAATTGCCAAATTTCGTTACTAAGATCTCCTCGACAAAAACGTTGAAAATCATGACAGATTTCTTGAGTCATCTTAGATTACTTCTGAGTGTATGCTGGCTACGGCGTCTCAAAATGGACAAACAGAAGTATTGCCACTTTTTTCTCGTTTTTCAAGCGAAGGTCTTTTACGGGAGTATGCGAGAACTTGTTCGGCTCACCTAGCCGAAACATTAAGGGAGGGCCACCCACAGAGAGGAATGAAGGAGGGACAGGAGGATGTTGAAGGAGAGGCAAGAGAGAGGGAGGCGAATGGTGCTCCTCTCACCTTGGGCCAGGGGCAGGGAGGGGGAAGGCGAGGCCTGGGCAGCAGCAGCAGGACTGGGGGAGAATCCAGCTGCAGCCACTCCTGCTCCAGGGGAGGGAGTGGAACTACTACTGGGAGCTGGCCCTTTAGACACATAGCTGGACTGGACTACTACACAGCACGCACGCACGCACACACACACACACACACACGCACACACACACACACGAGGGGACAACAAGAACAAACTCACACATGAATACTGAATGTATAATGAATAAAACAGTGACTTTAGCTGTGAAGGTGACTGCTTTTCTGGCTTTCATGACTACGCTCCAAAACCTCTATATTCACACATGTAGGCCTGGAGCTCAGCTGATGGCTAGACCTCCTCCTCAGTACACAGTGTGTGAGCCAGTTCGTTTAAAGCCCAGGTGCACTGTGTGTGTGTGTGTCTGTGTGCGAGGGGTTTTAATATCGCAACACACACTTACCTCTGTTGACGGGCATGTGTATGGTCTGTACACCTCCTGTGCCCGTGCCCACCCCCAGTTGTTTGGGCTGGTTGGCAGGGACAGTCAGCACTGTCTGCTGGGAGCTGGACCCGCCAGAGTGGATCTTCAGCATACCTGGACAAGACCAGAACACAGGAGACAACTCTTAGCCTGGATGGGGCATTTGGCCACTTAAAGTATCTATTTATCTTAAATCTATGCTTTGTTTTTACACAGGTGATCCCACTGAGAGAAAAAGAGAGACCTGTCCCAAAATAGCAGCAATGCACTTTCTCAAACAACATAATAGATATTCTCTTCCTACCTGATAGGGTAGCAGCAGTCTTTCCTCCCCCAGCCACCATCCCACTGAACAGCGATGCCGCACTGACCAATGACGTGCTGGCGCTCTTGGGCACACCCACTACCATAGAACCCGCCCCTTTGGCCATGCTGATGACGTGCATGTTGGTAATGCTCTTAGCAACGGTAACAACGGTGCCAGAGGTGGTGGGACCCTTTGCCAAGGTGACAGTTGGCGCCGTGGCGCCCTTCTGCATGGTTACCAAACCAGCGGCGCTCTTTGCCATGGTAACAACGGAGGTTGCCGTGGATTTCTTTGCCATGGTAATGGCAGCCGTGGTGTTCCTTGCCATGGTAACGGCGTTAGCGGCGCTGGCGTTCTTTGCGGCGTTGATGACTGCTGCCTGGTTGGCTGCCACCAGGACAGCGTGGGATACAGGTTTGGCCTGAACGGACACCTCCGCTACCTGGAACCAAACAACCACAAACAGCTGGCATTCGTGAAGATGTAGTTACACAGACACAAACAGACAGATTCACACAGTTTTATTGCCAGAAATATCACCACATGGTTTCAGTCTGTGCATGAAATAAATACACTGAGAAAAAACATTTTTTTAGAGAGAAAGAATAATACAGGCTACGGGTAATACACCTTTCTAGTTTCATAACTCTTTCATAATATGTTAGGGTCCACCGCCCTGTGCTCCCCTTCAATGATAAATCCCATTCATTGAAATTAAGAGGCGGACTGATAAAGCTAGGCCATTGGGTTTAGGGAGTTCTAGCTGAAACAAAGGAACGCATTTCTCTCTGGCAAGACGCTAACATTCTAATGAACAGTTCTGGAAGAGCAGAGTTTCAAAATGGGGATCAGGAAGAGAAGCTTCTTGGTTCCATAAAGGACCAGATAATCTTGTTCTGATACAGGGTCTATTCAGAGGTAACCCCAAACTCCTCCCACTCACCGGTTGACTGGCAGTTGCCGTGGCAGCGGCGGTGGAGACAGCACTGGGGGTGGAGCTAGTGGCTGTGATAACTCCGCCCGTCATCCTAAGCATGGTCGTGGCCGGCTTGGACAGGTGGGCCGCTGTCGCCGTGCTTACAGTCTTCACTGAGCCATCAGACAGCTTCACCTGGGACCCGCCCAGCGCCTGTCAATCAACATACAGTCCACACAAATAAATTAGATATAAGAATCAAGAATCAATAAAGTTATAACTTACAGGAAATGCCCTGTATAGCATATAGGAAAAGGTGCAGGACAATATTATCAATGCTTATGCAGAAAATAGACAATGCCTAATTAGAGACAATCTTTCAATAGTAAATTCCACAAGTTCTCCTGCTCTACATTGAGAGAGATCTATGTGATCTACACCGTGCTTCTCTGATGTTTCTGACTGACCCACATGAGGCAGATATGTCCTCAAACGAACTGCACTTAGCGTGACCAAACACACCCGACACAAAGCTCTAGCATGCACTCAAAACCTTTTGTAATAGAATCCAGAGAATTTAGAGCATTGAGCCCCAGTATTATGACGCCACATGATGTGAATACCCAGGCAGGCAGGCCAAGGCCCCAAGGGAACAGAGCGAGGAGCTCAGGACAGGAGGGTCATTTGGGAGAGAGGTGAAAATGGCTATTGTGGTTATGTAAGCTGAAACAGAGTGAACGGTGAGAGTGTCAGACTCTTCTCCTGTAGCTAACAGCAGCACGGATTGGCGCGCGCACAAACACACTGTCCTAGACTGATAGTCTCACACACACTAATACAGTTGTCTCTCACCCAATACTGTCGGTAGATATGCTTCTTAGTACAAAGTTGAACAAGCCATTACACTGTGGACATCATGACATTTCATTATTATCACAAACCCAGAGGCTGCGGTCAATCGATGGCAGCGGCATATATTCTTCAACAAGATCACATCGTGAAAATAGCATTTTATTCATATTAAATAGATCCAGACAGGTTGATTTAGCAAACTTTCTGAATGGAAATATAGGCCTACGGTGGGGCAAAAAAGTATTTAGTCAGCCACCAATTGTGCAAGTTCTCCCACTTAAAAAGATGAGATAGGCCTGTAATTGTCATCATAGGTACACTTCAACTATGACAGACAAAATGAGAAAATGTTTTCCAGAAAATCACATTGTAGGATTTTTTATGAATTTATTTGCAAATTATGGTGGAAAATGAGTATTTGGTCAAAAACAAAAGTTTCTCAATACTTTGTTATATACCCTTTGTTGGCAATGACAGAGGTCAAACGTTTTCTTTAAGTCTTCACAAGGTTTTCACACACTGTTGCTGGTATTTTGGCCCATTCCTCCATGCAGATCTCCTCTACAGCAGTGATGTTTTGGGGCTGTTGCTGGGCAACACGGACTTTCAACTTCCTCCAAAGATGTTCTATGGGGTTGAGATCTGGAGACTGGCTAGGCCACCCCAGGACCTTGAAATGCTTCTTACGAAGCCACTCCTTCATTGCCCGGGCGGTGTGTTTGGGATCATTGTCATGCTGAAAGACCCAGCCACGTTTCATCTTCAATGCCCTTGTTGATGGAAGGAGGTTTTCACTCAAAATCTCACGATACATGGCCCCATTCATTCTTTCCTTTACACGGATCAGTCCTGGTCCCTTTGCAGAAAAATAGCCCCAAAGCATGATGTTTCCACCCCCATGCTTCACAGTAGGTATGGTGTTCTTTGGATGCAACTCAGCATTCTTTGTCCTCCAAACACGACGAGTTTTTACCAAAAAGTTATATTTTGGTTTCATCTGATCATATGACATTCTCCCAATCTTCTTCTGGATCATCCAAATGCTCTCTAGCAAACTTCAGACGGGCCTGGACATGTACTGGCTTAAGCAGGGGGACACGTCTGGCACTGCAGGATTTGAGTCCCTGGCGGCGTAGTGTGTTACTGATGGTAGGCTTTGTTACTTTGGTCCCAGCTTCCTGCAGGTCATTCACTAGATCCCCCTGTGTGGTTCTGGGATTTTTGCTCACCGTTCTTGTGATCATTTTGACCCCACGGGGTGAGATCTTGCGTGGAGCCCCAGATCGAGGGAGATTATCAGTGGTCTTGTATGTCTTCCATTTCCTAATAATTGCTCCCACAGTTGATTTCTTCAAACCAAGCTGCTTACCTATTGCAGATTCAGTCTTCCCAGCCTGGTGCAGGTCTACAATTTTGTTTCTGGTGTCCTTTGACAGCTCTTTGGTCTTGGCCATAGTGGAGTTTGGAGTGTGACTGTTTGAGGTTGTGGACAGGTGTCTTTTAAACTGATAACAAGTTCAAACAGGTGTCATTAATACAGGTAACGAGTGGAGGACAGAGGAGCCTCTTAAAGAAGAAGTTACAGGTCTGTGAGAGTCAGAAATCTTGCTTGTTTGTAGGTGACCAAATACTTATTTTCAACCATAATTTGCAAATAAATGCATTAAAAATCCTACAATGTGATTTTCTGGATTTTTTTCCTAATTTTGTCTGTCATAGTTGAAGTGTACCTATGATGAACATTACAGGCCTCTCTCATCTTTTTAAGTGGGAGAACTTGCACAATTGGTGGCTGACTAAATACTTTTTTTGCCCCACTGTATAGAGAGAATCAGCCAACTCACACACACACACCGCCGGTAAAAGCAACCCTCAATCAAATCTATCAGCGTATGTCAGACATAAGAGCAGATCTTACTTCTTTCCTTAAAACATATGAAAAAAAAACAGGGCCTAACTTGAGGCTTTCCAAAAGTAGGCTATGAGATAATGAATTGACTAGGAAAGTATGAAGGGGACAGCTATGCTATAGTATGAAAATGAAATTGACAATCATTAAAATAGAAACAAATGCATCTATAGCCTATTTATCAGAGACGTTGATTAGAGGGGGAGAGGATTATCAAATACTAAAATAACAAATAAAGACTTTGTTGACTGATAAAATGAATGACAAGCCCAGCTGGGCACTTTCCTACATTTGACATTCGCGAGAAGCAGGTACTTCTATGCGTTCTCAAGGGCGCGCGCTCCGTCAACAGCAGACACATTGCTCATTGCTCACATGGAGCGCGTAAATTATGGTATGAAATGAACCCAAACTTGTTTCTCACAAGCGTTAACAGGTTGTGAACTCTGCAACCAATGTTTCCACTCCGAGAATGAGAATAGTAAATTACTGTAATTAATACATGCATTAACAGAAATGTATGCAACCAAATGAAAGGGATTAGCAGTAAAATGCCTGTTTTACAAACGGTAGACCACCACACGGGCATTCATAATAGTGCATTGCGGGCCGATACTGTATAGCCAAGGCTACTATTCTACTTTGCGGGGATAGAAGGGCGGCAATTTGTGTTTGTCCCGCCTAAGGCGCATTGTCTACTTCACACAACATTAGCGCATTATAGGCCTCAGAGCCAGAACAACCTTGTCGACTGCTGTTGAATAATTAATGAAGTCAGACACATCCAAGCTTTTTTTTTAAAGAACGCCGATGAACTTATTTACCAGCAAGCTATGAAAATGTGCATTGGTTTATATTTACATTTTAAAAAGTCCACACATCAAAGATTTGATTACCGAAGTGCCGTAGCCTATAGCGCTCTACCCCACACATCTAGCAGATTAGCTGCTGGAGCATCAAAGGAAAGTTGTAAAGAGGAGCTGGAGAACGTTTAGTAGACGGATGAAGTTAGCAAAACAAGCTCTTATAATCATTAGTAAACACTCCTGTTATTAGGTCAAGTTTATCTACATGAACCTACAATCAATGGAGGCCTATTGAAACGGTGTTGATGGTTGTTTTATTTTGACTGTCTTCATCCATAACCGTCAGTTAGAGGGTTATTCAATCACTGTCACAGCCCTAACGGTTGGCCTCTGAAAAGGCACTTAGAGTCAATTACTAGCTCAGTTTAGTAGTATTTGCACCTGCTGTTTTGAAGAAGGACTAATCCATAAAAGGAGAAAGAGAAGTTCAACTATATATCCATAGAGGACATAACTACTGCCTGACTCCATACTAAATAGCTTAATCAATTCAGACCACGGCAATGATAAAATATACTGGCAGAGGAGAGGATGAGAGAATGTTTGCAATTAAACGGAGGGAGACACAGAAAGAGAGACAGAGAGAGAAATAATTAGCCAAAGTTAAAGCTCAGACGTCTGCCAAAGGCATAATTATTAGCACTAATCATATAGTCAGGGCAAACAAAAAAAACAGACAACACACACACACATAGGAAAACACACAAGAAATGCCTTTTTTTTTTTAAATGCCTTTTTAAAGCCCACTCAATGAGTCCAATTTATTTTTAGGATACCTACTGGAGAAACACACATTTAATAACATGGTATAGTGTTCTATATCTATGCAAATTATGGCTTAAATCCCTGCCTTTATATCCTCTTGAAGCTACTAGATTAAATGACCATTACTACGATGGTATAATAATGCCTTTAGTGCACCAATGTTGTGCTACAGTGTGTTTGTGCCTGTGTGAGGATAGACGGATATAGAAAAGTTGGCTGGCTATAGATTTATCCCCCAGAACATGCATGGTGTGACCTAGATACAACAAGGCAGTGGGTATCTGTGTGTGTACTGTGTACCCACTGCAACTCACAAAAAGTTGGCAGAGTCTGCCGTTATTTCATGCTTCAAATGCAGTCTGGGCGAGTACCTTATATCATAGCTAGCCATAAAATACAAAAATAAATCCATCGCCCCTCTCAACGATGACATATACAGGGCCTTCAGAAAGAATTCACACCCCTGACTTATTCCACATTTTGTTGTGTTACAGCCTGAATTCAAAATGGATTCCATTGAGATTTGTTTTGTCACTGACGTACACACAATACCATATAATGTCAAAGTGTTGTGTTTTTAGACATTTTTACAAACGAATAGCTGAGGCAATAAGTATTGAGGCAATAAGTATTTAACGTATTATTTTCCCCCTCATCAATCTACACACCATACCCCATAATGACAAAGAGTAGAACTGAAATGTCACATTTAACTAAGTATTCAGACCCTTTACTCAGTACTTTGTTGAAGCACCTTTGGCAGGGATTCATTTTCTTGGTTATGACGAGTTTCTGGGGAGTTTCTCCCATTCTTCTCAGCAGATCCTCTCAAGCTCTGTCAGGTTGGATGGGGAGCATCGCTGCACAGCTATTTTCAGGTCTCTCTAGAGATGTTCGATCGGGTTATTTGGGCACTGGCTGGGCCACTCAAGGACAATCAGAGACTTGTTTAGAGACACTCGTGCGTTGTCTTGGCTGTGTGTTTAGGGTCGTTGTTCTGTTGGAAGGTGAACCGTCGCCCCAGTCTGAGGTCCTGAGCGCTCTGGAGCAGGTTTTCATCAAGGATCTCTCTGTACTTCGCTCTGTTCATCTTTCTCTTGATCCTGACTAGTCTCCCAGTCCCTGCTGCTGAAAAACATCCCCAAAACATGATGCTACCATCACCATGTTTCACAGTAGGGATGGTACCAGGTTTCCTCTAGACGTGACGCTTGGCATTCATGACAAAGAGTTCAACCTTTTACCAGACCAGAGAATCTTGTTTCTCATGGTCTGAGAGTCTTTAGGTGCCTTTTGGCAAACTCTCAAGCGGGCTGTCATGTGCTTTTTACTGAGGAGTGGCTTCCCTCTGGCCACTCCACCATAAAGGCCTGATTGGTGGAGAGCTGCATCTGAAATGTTCTCCACAGAGGAACTCTGGAGCTCTGTCAGAGTGACCATTGGGTTCTTGGTTACCTTCCTGACTAAGGCACTTCTACCCCGATTGCTCAGTTTTGCCGGGTGGCCAGCTCTAGGAAGATTCTTGGTGGTTTCAAACTTCTTCCATTGAAGAATGATGGAGGGGACCTAGTGGACCTTCAACGCTGCCAACATACTTTATGGTACTTCTCCCCAGATCTGTGCCTCAACAAAATCCTGTCTCGGAGCTCTAAGGATAATTTCTTCGACCTCATGGCTTGGTTTTAGCTCTGACGTGCGCTGTCAACTGTGGGACCCTATATAGACAGGTGTGTGCCTTTCCAAATCATGTCCAATCAATTGAATTTACCGCAGGTGGACTACAACAGAGTTGAAAAATAAATTAGCAAAGAATCAGGGAATGCCAAGAGTGTGCAAAGCTGTCATCAAGGCAAAGGTTGGCTACTTTGAGGAATCTCAAATATAAAATATATTTGGATTTGTTTAACACTTTTTTTGGCTACTGGATGATTCCATGTGTGTTATTTCATCGTTTTGATGTCTTCACTACTATTCTACAATGTATAAAATATTAAAAATAAAGAAAAGCCCTTGAATGAGTAGGTGTGTCCAAACTATTGACTGGAACTGTACATGTTTGAGAGAGAGTCTCACCTTTCCACAGAGGGGTCAGTGTGTAGCTCAAACTGCTCAGACGCTACAGACAGAAGTTGGCAGATCGCCTGTACCGACTTCAGAGTCCCAAGACGCTTGTGGGGGTCATAGAACAAAACGGAGAACCCTATTGTGTTCGTGAGAGTAGTTTGTTTGGAGGCCAAACCATTCGGACGCTACAGACGACTTTGTGAGAAGACCAATTTTTGAGATGTCTCATGGTCTGACAAACAACGCTCTAGCTCTGTCATCTTTCACCGCAGATGCGGGAAGTGCGACATAGGCGGATGCGGTGGACTGAGACGCTTAAAAAAAGGCTCTCTCTAGCTTACTTCTATGGGGATTTGTGTATTATGCTAATTGGATTTCCGTGGGGGCTCGGACATCGATCTCCAGAAATGAGCCCATTAAGATGAAAGGCAATATCTTTAGGCCCTGTACATGGTTGGTATCAGGCAGGTGTGCTATGCATCATCACCTGTCTGATGCAGCATGGTGGCTACTTGGCTGAAGCATGGGGTTGCTCCTCTGCATTGTTTACCACAAAGGGCTAATCGTTAGCTAGATCACAGACTCTAAATATCATCGTTGCTTGTTTAATGTCCTAAAAAATATATACTGGCAAGTTTATGCTTTTGATTGGCCGACGCGCTACCCGCAGTAATCTTTTATATTGTCATGCCAGACACAGAGATTGTAAAAACGATGCCAATTGCGCAAACATTTCAGTTGATAAAGAAATCTAACAGCACTTAAAAGTGGGATACCTACTGCTCTTTTCAATAATTGTCATCAAAACTGTTGTCTTTTCCCCGAGACTGAATTTAGGAATGTTGCGCAGTGGCTGGCCTTATTAGAACACATGTGTCTCTGCACAGCAATCAGCAGTGTGAGGGGTTGAGCACTCTTTACAGCCGACAGTTGATATTCAGCTCATAAATAAACAACATAGCTCATTAAGAGCATCTTCCCAGAAGTAACTATGGCTATAGTGTAAGTAACTATGGCCACCATTTTGTGTCTAGACAGTACTGACCTGAGCCAGGATGGCAGCCTTCTGACCCGCTGTGACCCGGATGGCCTGCTGGGTGACGGTCGCAGGGGACGACACTACGTGACCTGTGGAACTGGCCGCGCCCTGTTTCCCCACGCCCTGCGACGCCGGCTGGCCAACCAGAAACGTGCCCTGGAAAAGATCAATCAGAAACAGCTTTGTCGATACGACACTAAAAGATAATATCAACAGCAATGGGTTTTACCATACCATCTGAGAGTTTTTGTTAGAGCTTTTCTTGAAGAGTTTATAAGTATGGACCGGGTTGGTAACATGTATTTGTTGTTTATTAATTGGTTTATTCAACAGTTTGGTAATAAGGGTTGGTGGGATGAATGGGTGGCACATTGTGGTTGATAAATTTGAACATCCTCTTTGGCACAATTAGTCAGCAGTTAGGGAGGAAGATAACAGGGGCGGGTGATTTCTTTAGTTAGGCTGTTTAAGGATGGAGGAGGGGTGTGTGTGTTTGTGTACACAAACACTCGCAAATGTGTGCATGAGCAAGTGTGTGGTTGGCCACATGAATTTGCTGCCACCGACCAGTGGAACGGTGGAAAGGAAGAGGATGTCTAAATGTGTCCGTACTCTCTGCAGGCACACCGATGGCAACGGCTAAAGATTTTCCCAAAGGTTGGACTGACGTGAGAGTGAGAACAGCGAGCGGTGACATGAAATGATCTCTGCCCCAGATTTAGGTTTTCAGGTGGGAGGAAGAGAGGACGCACATACTTCATTAGGAGTTGTTGGAGACGGTATTGTTCTGGAGTTAAGAGCTGGATCAACGGCTCGATAATGAATGAATCTACTTCAGGGATATAGGAAGCAGCAGGCTCAATCACTACTGAAATGCTAAAGATAAGCTTTACTAAAGTAAATTACCCACAGAGAATGTACTTTATAAAGGGAAAAGTCTTCAAATAATCACTACCGGAATACTAAAGACAGACTTTACAAAATGAAAATCCCAGCCTTCATGAACACAAAACAGCAAAAATGTATTCTTTACGAAGAACAAAATCCGCTAGCAAGTAGTCTTTAAAATGAACAGGTGTGATGGATTTCAGAGACTGAAGAGAGTACTTTTATTCTACTCTGAGCACGACATGAGACTCTCCACAAGAATAAGACATGAAAGACAGCAGCTTGTTTCACTCAAAGATGAATCGAAGAGGATACAAGGGTGAACAGAGAGAGAGTGAGAAGATGTGATTATCAGTGTGTGTGTGTGTGTGTGTGTGTGTACCTGTGGGGTCTGTTTGAGGATGTATGATGTGTAGGAGAGGTTAGAGGGCAGGCTGCTGGATGAGGAGGTGGGGGTCTGGGAGCCAGAGCCTGTAGAGGAGCTGCCCTGGGACTGCTGACCTACACACACACAAACACAGAGAGAGACATGGTTCAGCATAATACAACATAAAAGGGTTTAGGTGGTGGGCACGGACGGACCGGCTATAGAGAACATTTCCTGTAATTCTACACATTTTGCCATGCAACTGAGAGAAAATGAAGCTAATTCCCTGCAATTCCATGCATTTTGCCATGGCTAATGCTTTATACTGCTAAATTCCTTGTTTTGGTTATTGTCAATTCTCCCTGGATGTCTAGCTTTTATTTTGGTGATTGAGAATTCTCAAAGATAAATAAAAAATGTATAGGTCCATTATCTTTTCAACATACTTTATATCTTATTTCTCAGCGGGAATTGCGTATACTCACTTCTGAATCCCCACAATGTGTATCAAAGTAGTGTAGTGGAGGTATACGCCGTATCAACTATTAAGGCTGATGGAAAATATCAGAATGTTTAGCTTAAAATTATGATAAACTATCATCTTTTCACATTTTAAGAGCAGCAATGTGCACACAGCGGTAGGCCTACGGGCGAATGCTCCAAAATACAATTTGCTCACTGCAAATGAGTGCGGCCACATGGACAGAGATGGAAATATCCGTTTGAAATTGGTGAGATCTAAAGATGCAACATCATGGGATGCTAATATGACTACGATAAAGCCTTTGGCTGCTAGAAAGTGAAAGAAAGAAAGCCAATAGAACAGGAGAACATTTGAGGAAGTCTTTCTAAAATAATTGCCTCCGTGTTTCTATGGTGGGATTTTGGCTACAGGGTACTTTGAAGCAAGGTAAGACACACCTCATAATATGAAGTAAAACATCCAGGTTTAAAAAAATGAAGGAACAGGAGAAATATAGCGATGCTAACGATAGGCCTATCCGTCTTCTGGTAGATGGAAAGGACGTTCCCAAAAACCTTCTCTATTAAATGTTAACTAGCCTATGCCTACCTGGCAGAATGATGATATGATTACTTGCATCAATCCAGTGGCCATTTGTTTTGCAAAGTCGTGTGCTAAAGAAACGTCGCTTACCAAACAGCAGTGTTCTGTGCCTGCCCACTTCAATTGAATGGTAACTACACTAAAAAAAATCCACTTTTATTAGATTTGTCCCAGACCTCAAAAGTGGTCTCCTGATATGGTTCAAGCATTGCTGTGCATTTTCTTTTTTTTTATGTAATGGAAAAGCAGAAACCTGTGACTTTCTTACTCAGTTGACAGCATCATTTATCCGTTTCAATAGTAGGCCTAGTATTAGTCAGTACAGCTTGGGTTGACCCGACTGTGAAAGACGAAAATGGGATTTATCATTTTAGGTCATTCAGAGTTTATGTCACTGTTTCTCATAGAATTTTTCTACACAGGGTGAAATGCGGAAGACACATTCCAGTTGAATACATTCAGTTGGACAACTCACTAGTTATCCCCCTTTCCCCTTCCCACGCCGGGGGGGGGGGGGGGGGGGGGAGTGCAGTTTGAGTATACCCACTTCTCCGGCACTGCACCACAGGTTTTAGTCGCTTTAGTTAACACTAAAATCATATTTCCAGCCCCCCCAAAGATTTCAATGGCAGAAATATCCCTGATAATACACCCAGAGACCCAAAGATTTTGGGCGGACACATGTTCCAGGACACAGAGAGACATGCTTCAGCATAATACGCCTAGAGCAGGGCTCTCCAACCCTGTTCCTGGACACAGAGAGACATGCTTCAGCATAACACGCCTAGAGCAGGGCTCTCCAACCCTGTTCCTGGACACAGAGAGACATGCTTCAGCATAATACGCCTAGAGCAGGGCTCTCCAACCCTGTTCCTGGACACAGAGAGACATGCTTCAGCATAATACACCTAGAGCAGGGCTCTCCAACCCTGTTCCTGGACACAGAGATACATGCTTCAGCATAATACGCCTAGAGCAGGGCTCTCCAACCCTGTTCTTGGACACAGAGAGACATGCGTCAGCATAATACAACCCTGTTCCTGGACACAGAGACCATCTTCAGCATAATACGCCTAGAGCAGGGCTCTCCAACCCTGTTCCTGGACACAGAGAGACATGCTTCAGCATAATACAAAAAGAGCAGGGCTCTCCAACCCTGTTCCTGAACACAGAGAGACATGCTTCAGCATAATACACCTAGAACAGGGCTCTCCAACCCTGTTCCTGGACACAGAGAGACATGCTTCAGCATAATACACCTAGATCAGGGCTCTCCAAACCTGTTCCTGGACACAGAGAGACATGCATCAGCATAATACGCCTAGAGCAGGGCTCTCCAACCCTGTTCCTGGACACATAGAGACATGCTTCAGCATAATACGCCTAGAGTAGGGCTCTCCAACCCTGTTCCTGAACACAGAGAGACATGCATCAGCATAATACGCCTAGAGAAGGGCTCTCCAACCCTGTTCCTGGACACAGAGAGACATGCTTCAGCATAATATGCCTAGAGCAGGGCTCTCCAACCCTGTTCCTGGACACAGAGAGACATGCGTCAGCATAATACAACCCTGTTCCTGAACACAGAGAGACATGCTTCAGCATAATACGCCTAGAGCAGGGCTCTCCAACCCTGTTCCTGGACACAGAGAGACATGCTTCAGCATAATACGCCTAGAGCAGGGCTCTCCAACCCTGTTCCTGGACACAGAGAGACATGCTTCAGCATAATACGCCTAGAGCAGGGCTCTCCAACCCTGTTCCTGGACACAGAGAGACATGCTTCAGCATAGTATGCCTAGAGCAGGGCTCTCCAACCCTGTTCCTGGACACAGAGAGACATGCTTGTTACGGATACCATTATCCTGTGTGTGTGTGTATCCTGTGTGTTTCTTTTCTCTCCGTCTCCCCTCACAGGTGAAAATCATCACTCCCCAATCAGTCAACAATCCAATCAACAATCTGAAGACACACCTCCTCCTGTTTCCTACCCTATCACAGTTCCTTCCCCATGGTTTAAAAACCCCATCATTTGTTGCTCTAGAGCTCAATCTCTTTGTAAATGCCATGTTGGTAGATCTCTGTTCTTCATAGATTTCAGTAGCTCAATCTCTTTGTAAATGCCATGTATGTAGATCTCTGTGTTTCACTCTCTCGTTGTGTCTTAAACCTCTCTTTTGTTTGAGCACCTCCAAATCACTTTGTCATCTCCTGTGAGTATTGTTTTGGTTATGGTGTTTGTTTGATGCTGGTGGGAAAAGGGGGAAACCAAGACAAGTCGCCCATGGGCATACACTACCCGTAGGTAAACTTTGTTAAACACACTAGTTAGAACTGGGCGGACCACCCACTGTATTTTTGGTTAGTTAGTTAGCTGTTGTTAAAGTAGGCTAGTCTAGCTTAGGGGTGTTTTTGCATATTTGTTTCTTTCCTTGGGTCCAGCTCTGCCCTTTTTCCTGCTCCCCCCCATTACCGTGTGTTTATCAAATAAACCTTGAGTTTGACGGTAGATTTCAGTTGTCCTGGTTATTACGTTCACACTTTTACTTTGTCACAATTATAATTTACATGAGTTATGTTACGGGTCTCATTACCATCCCCCCTAGACTGTCGGGCCAAAAGGGATTCGTAACATAAGTGGGGGCTCATCCGGGATCTGTCTTTACTGACACCCATGCCATAGTGGTATAGTTCAGTGTTGAACGTCATAGCTGAAGTAGCATTAGTGTTTGCTATTTTCGTTGGCTCTTGTGAAGTAGTGTAAGATGGCTACTTTTGATTTGAAGTCCTTTTTGGATAACCCTTCGTGGGAGGTTTTTGACAAATTTCGTAGAGTTGATTTAGTGACCTTGGCTGACCATTATTCAGTATCGATTCCACAGAATGTAGTTAAGTCGGAGGTTAAACAGCTAGTGTTAAATGTATTGTTGGAAGAGCAAGTGCTTGTGTTACCGCTGCCTGAGCATACTACCCCTATAGGGGATGTTGCTGCTCCTGTAAGCCCATTGGTGTCTGATAATGAGGCTAAAACACCAGCCACATTGTCCCATTTTGATCCACGCTCCCCACTGTCAAACGGTGATGCCAGGGGGGATGTCCGTTTAGCACAGTTACAACTAGAGGTGGAAGAGAGAGCCCAAATTAGGCGAGAGACTCTCCAGTTGGAGATGTGTAAAATTGAGGCAGAAAAAGAACGAGAACGAGAACAGAGGCAGATGACGTTTAAAATGCGCCAGATGGAACTGGAGGCAGAGACAGAAAGGCTAGCCTTCGTTCCTGCTGTCACTGTTAGTGAGTCGTCCTCACCAGCTGTGTCCTCAAACACGTTTGACATAAGTAGGCAGATTGCCTTAGTACCTTTGTTCAGAGAGTCGGAGGTTGACTCCTATTTTTGTGTATTTGAGTGTATAGCCGTAGCATTGAAGTGGCCTGAAGAGGTATGGTGTCTATTACTTCAGTGTAAATTAACTGGTAAAGCCCAAGAGGTTTTGTCAGCGCTACCTCTAGAGGACAGTTTGAATTATGAAGTGGTCAAAGCTACTGTTCTTCGTGCCTATGAGCTTGTGCCTGAGGCATACCGACAGAGATTTAGGTCTCATAGAAAGTCTTTTAGTAAGACTTATGTGGAATTTGCTAGAGACAAGGGAAATCTGTTTGATAAATGGCATGCTGCTAGTAAGGTAACTGATTTCAACTCTCTCCGGGAGTTAATCTTGTTGGAAGAGTTAAAAAATTGCTTACCCGAACGCATTGTAGTTTACCTAAACGAACAGAAAGTATCCTCCCTGGCAGAAGCGTCTGTGTTGGCAGACGAGTTTGTGTTGACGCACAAGAGTGTGTTTTCGGCTCAAACTGAGAGTAGAACCACTGAGTTTCCTACCTTGAGCCCTAGTCGACCAGCAGTGGTATATCAAGCACGCCAGAAGACTGAGCGTTCCTGTTTCTATTGTCATAAAGTGGGACATATGATTAATGATTGCTTCCTGCTTAAACGCAAACAAGGGATGCCTCTTCGTGCCAAGCCACCAACAGGTGTTGCTCTAATTCGTACGGTTGTGAGGTCTGCAACAAAACAGGTGCCTCAGGGTAACTGCAGTTTGAAAGACCCAGTCCCCGACCGCAGTTATGAACCATTCATTTCCGAGGGGTTTGTGTCCCTAACGAATGACGAAGCGTCTCAGCGTCCGGTTAAAATCCTTAGAGATACTGGTGCGGCGCAGTCGTTTATATTGTCTGATGTGTTGCCCTTATCTGACGATACATACTGTGGTTCCAGTGTGTTAGTGCAGGGTATTGAAATGGGTTTTGTCCCAGTGCTGTTGCACTTTGTGAAAGTACACTCTGAGTTAATCAGTGGAATATTCAGAGTGGGGGTACGTCCTAAGTTGCCAGTGAAAGGTGTGACCTTTATAATGGGTAACGATATTGCCGGAGGAAAGGTAGTACCCGTATTGGAAGTATTGGATAAAAGTGACCACTCTCTCTCGAATGAGTTGGCACAGAGTTATCCACATGTGTTCCCCGCTTGTGCTGTCACTCGTGCTCAGGTACTACAAGAGGGTGACGTGATAGATTTGTCGAACACTGTTCTGTTCAAAGAGGATGATCAAGAGGATGGATTGTGTGATACCTCTGAGAAGCTGATCACCTCTGACAAACAGCCCAGGAAAGAATTAAAGAACGTTGAACTTATTGCTGATGCAATACAGTTACCAGTCACTCGTGAGCAGCTGATTGCTAACCAAAAGGTTGACAACAAACTTGTTAAATGTTTTTCTAGTGTTGTCTCGTTAGAAGAGGTGAAGAAGAAGAATGTGGCTTACTTCATTGATGGTAATCTCCTCATGCGTAAATGGAAATCCCATGTTGACGCGGGTGGAGATTGGAATGCTGTTTACCAAATAGTGATTCCTACAGCCTTTCGACAAAATGTGTTATCCCTTGCTCATGATCACCAGTGGTCTGGTCATTTAGGAATTACAAAGACGTATGATCGGATCCTTCGACATTTCTTTTGGCCGGGTTTAAAACAAGATGTGGCTCAGTTCTGTCGGACATGCCACACCTGTCAGATAACAGGAAAACCAAATCAGGTTATTCCTCCTGCTCCTCTTTGTCCTATACCTGTCATAGGTGAACCATTTGAGAATGTGGTGGTTGATTGTGTCGGACCGTTACCGAAGACAAAATCGGGTAACCAGTTTTTGTTAACGATAATGTGTATGGCTACAAGATACCCCGAGGCTATTCCTCTGAGAAGGATTACAGCCCCGGTAGTGAGTAAAGCCTTAATAAAATGCTTCACGACATTCGGGTTACCTAAGGTGGTACAAAGCGATCAAGGTACCAATTTCCTATCCAAGCTCTTCAAGCAGGTGTTGAAATCCTTATCAATTACGCACCGTGTGTCAAGCGCCTATCACCCAGAGTCTCAGGGTGCGCTTGAAAGATGGCATCAGACACTGAAGTCTATGCTACGTAAATATTGTTTGGAATCTGAGAAAGATTGGGATGAGGGAGTTCCTCTAGTTTTGTTTGCTGCTCGTGAAACTGTGCAGGAGTCCCTAGGTTTCAGCCCGGCTGAACTAGTGTTTGGTCACACAGTAAGAGGACCAATGAAAGTCCTTAAAGAACAGTTCTTGTCCCAAGAGTTGTGTACCAGAGATGAGAATGTGTTGGACTATGTTAGTCGCTTTCGTGAGCGCCTACACCAAGCTTGTGCTCTTGCAAAGGAAGCTCTGTCTTCCTCACAGAGGAGCATGAAAAGACACTATGATAAAGAGGCTGTTTCTCGTCCACTACAGCCCGGTGACCAAGTACTGGTGTTATTACCTGTTCCAGGATCTTCACTGTCAGCTCGTTCCTCTGGTCCTTATTTAATTGAAAAGAAAATAAGTGAAACTGACTATGTGCTTCAAACTCCTGATAGACAACGGCAATCTCGTGTGTGTCACATTAACATGTTGAAAGCTTACCACACCCGACCCATCACACAGTTAGATAGTTCAAAAACTGAGGAAGGTACTGCAGTCTCCTCTGCTACTACTGCGATGATAGTGGACTGTCATATTGATGATGTAGATGGATTGGAGTTGCGCAATACTCAACAGCAGTGTGTTAGATTGCCCAACTCAGAAATGCTGCTGTCTATCCAGTCAGGTCTGGTTCATTTAACGGATGGACAGGCTAATGATATTGTGAGGCTACTACACAGTTTTCCATGTCTCTTTAATGACGTTCCTACTCGCACAAATGTGTTGGAACATGACATTAATGTTGGAAATGCTACACCTATCAAGCAACACCCATATCGTATCAACGCTTCCAAGAGGAAGATAATGAGGGATGAGGTGAGATATTTGTTGGAGAATGACCTGGCTAAGCCAAGTTCAAGCCCTTGGAGTTCTCCTTGCATTCTGGTTCCTAAACCTGATGGTACGTCCAGGTTATGTACGGATTATCGAAAGGTAAATTCTGTCACAATGCCAGATTCGTTCCCGTTACCCAGACTGGACGACTGTATCGACACTATTGGTGCTGCTAAGTATGTAACCAAGTTGGACCTCTTAAAAGGTTACTGGCAGGTTCCGTTAACTTCACGTGCTTCTGAGATTTCTGCCTTTGTGACCCCAGACAACTTCCTACAGTACTCAGTCATGGCTTTTGGGATGCGAAATGCACCAGCCACTTTCCAACGACTGGTTAACTCCGTATTAGCTGGCGTTCCTAATTGTAGTGCATACCTTGATGACCTAGTGATTTATTCGTCTGAGAGATCATGTTGACTCGCTAAGGGTAGTATGTGAACGGTTGGCAGCTGCTTCTCTAACCCTGAACTTGGCAAAGTGTGAGTTTGGGAAGGCTACTGTTACCTATCTCGGTAAAGAGGTTGGCCATGGACAGGTGTGCCCTGTTGATGCCAAGGTCTTGGCTATAACTGCATTACCTGCACCTACCACCAGACGAGAGCTACGCCGCTTTTTAGGGATGGTTGGCTACTACCGTAGCTTCTGTAAAAATGTCTCTGCGGTAGTTGCTCCATTGACTGATTTGCTCAGTCCGGCTAGATCATTTGTGTGGTCCCCTGATTGTAAGAGAGCTTTTGAATCTGCGAAAGCACTCTTATGTAGTACCCCTGTACTTGCTGCTCCGGATTTTGAACAACCGTTCAAGCTTGAGGTAGATGCTAGTGCCAGAGGTGCTGGTGCTGTTCTACTGCAGCAGGACAAGAGTGGAGTGGATCATCCCGTTTGTTATTTTTCACGTAAATTTAATAAATGTCAAACAACCTATGCGACAATAGAACAAGAAGCTCTTGCTTTGTTGTTGGCTCTGCAATACTTTGAAGTATACATTGGTTCCAGTGCCCTATCAGTGATTGTGTATACTGACCATAACCCCTTAGTTTTTCTCCACCGAATGTACAACCAGAACCAGCGCCTTATGCGTTGGGCGCTGATTGTACAAAATTATAATTTGGAGATCCGCCACAAAAAGGGTTCTGATAATGTGTTGGCAGATGCTTTGTCTCGTGTGTAAAAATTATTTTTGTATGTTTTGGCAAGGTTGACTTAGTTATTATTGTGAGTATTAATTGTAATACTGTGATCGCAATCCCCCCTGGGGTTGTTCTTTTAAGGGTGGGAGTGTTACGGATACCATTATCCTGTGTGTGTGTGTATCCTGTGTGTTTATTTTCTCTCCGTCTCCCCTCACAGGTGAAAATCATCACTCCCCAATCAGTCAACAATCCAATCAACAATCTGAAGACACACCTCCTCCTGTTTCCTACCCTATCACAGTTCCTTCCCCATGGTTTAAAAACCCCATCATTTGTTTGCTCTAGAGCTCAATCTCTTTGTAAATGCCATGTTGGTAGATCTCTGTTCTTCATAGATTTCAGTAGCTCAATCTCTTTGTAAATGCCATGTATGTAGATCTCTGTGTTTCACTCTCTCGTTGTGTCTTAAACCTCTCTTTTGTTTGAGCACCTCCAAATCACTTTGTCATCTCCTGTGAGTATTGTTTTGGTTATGGTGTTTGTTTGATGCTGGTGGGAAAAGGGGGAAACCAAGACAAGTCGCCCATGGGCATACACTACCCGTAGGTAAACTTTGTTAAACACACTAGTTAGAACTGGGCGGACCACCCACTGTATTTTTGGTTAGTTAGTTAGCTGTTGTTAAAGTAGGCTAGTCTAGCTTAGGGGTGTTTTTGCATATTTGTTTCTTTCCTTGGGTCCAGCTCAGCCCCTTTTCCTGCTCCCCCCCCCCATTACCGTGTGTTTATCAAATAAACCTTGAGTTTGACGGTAGATTTCAGTTGTCCTGGTTATTACGTTCACACTTTTACTTTGTCACAATTATAATTTACATGAGTTATGTTACGGGTCTCATTACCATCCCCCCTAGACTGTCGGGCCAAAAGGGATTCGTAACATGCTTCAGCATAATACACCTAGAGCAGGGCTCTCCAACCCTGTTCCTGGACACAGAGAGACATGCGTCAGCATAATACAACCCTGTTCCTGGACACAGAGAGACATGCTTCAGCATAATATGCCTAGAACAGGGCTCTCCAACCCTGTTCCTGGACACAGAGAGACATGCATCAGCATAATACACATAGAGCAGGGCTCTCCAACCCTGTTCCTGGACACAGAGAGACATGCTTCAGCATAATACGCCTAGAGCAGGGCTCTCCAACCCTGTTCCTGAACACAGAGAGACTTGCATCAGCATAATACGCCTAGAGCAGGGCTCTCCAACCCTGTTCCTGGACACAGAGAGACATGCTTCAGCATAATACGCCTAGAGCAGGGCTCGTCAACCCTGTTCCTGGACACAGAGAGACATGCTTCAGCATAATACGCCTAGAGCAGGGCTCTCCAACCCTGTTCCTGGACACAGAGAGACATGCTTCAGCATAATACGCCTAGAGCAGGGCTCTCCAACCCTGTTCCTGGACACAGAGAGACATGCTTCAGCATAATACGCCTAGAGCAGGGCTCTCCAACCCTGTTCCTGGACACAGAGAGACAAGCTTCAGCATAATACACCTAGAGCAGGGCTCTCCAACCCTGTTCCTGCACACAGAGAGACATGCGTCAGCATAATACAACCCTGTTCCTGGACACAGAGAGACATGCTTCAGCATAATACGCCTAGAGCAGGGCTCTCCAACCCTGTTCCTGGACACAGAGAGACATACTTCAGCATAGTACGCCTAGAGCAGGGCTCTCCAACCCTGTTCCTGGACACAGAGAGACATGCTTCAGCATAATACGCCTAGAGCAGGGCTCTCCAACCCTGTTCCTGGACACAGAGAGACATGCTTCAGCATAATACGCCTAGAGCAGGGCTCTCCAACCCTGTTCCTGGACACAGAGAGACATGCTTCAGCATAATACGCCTAGAGCAGGGCTCTCCAACCCTGTTCCTGGACACAGAGAGACATGCTTCAGCATAGTATGCCTAGAGCAGGGCTCTCCAACCCTGTTCTTGGACACAGAGAGACATACTTCAGCATAATACAACCCTGTTCCTGGAGAGCTACCATCCTGTAGGTTCAACCCTGTTCCTGGAGAGCTACCATCCTTTAGGTTCAAGCCTGTTCCTGGAGAGCTACCATCCTGTAGGTTCACAACATCCCTGTTCCTGGAGAGCTACCATCCTGTAGGTTCAACCCTGTTCCTGGAGAGCTATCATCCTGTAGGTTCACTCCAACCCTGTTCCTGGAGAGCTACTATCCTGTAGGTTCAACCCTGTTCCTGGAGAGCTACTATCCTGTAGGTTCACTCCAACCCTGCCCCTGGAGAGCTACCATCCTGTAGGTTCACTCCAATCCGGTTCCTGGAGAGTTACCATCCTGTAGGTTCAACCCTGTCCCTGGAGAGCTACCATCATGTAGGTTCACTCCAACCCTGTTCCTGGAGAGCTACCATCCTGTAGGTTCAACCCTGTTCCTGGAGAGCTACCATCCTGTAGGTTCACTCCAACACTGTTCCTGGAGAGCTACCATCCTGTAGGTTCAACCCTGTTCCTGGAGAGCTACCATACTGTAGGTTCACCCCAACCCTGTTCCTGGAGAGCTACCATCCTGTAGGTACAATCCAACCCTGTTCCTGGGGAGCTACTATCCTGTAGGTCCAACCCAACCCTGTTCCTGGGGAGCTACTATCCTGTAGGTCCAACCCTGTTCCTGGAGAGCTACCATTAAGTAGGTTCACTCTAACCCTGTTCCCGGAGAGCTACTATCATGTAGGTTCACTCCAACCCTGTTCCTGGAGAGCTACCATCCTGTAGGTCCAACCCTGTTCATGGAGAGCTACCATCCTGTAGGTTCACTCCAACCCTGTTCCTGGAGAGCTACCATCCTGTAGGTACAACCCTGTTCCTGGAGAGCTACCATCCTGTAGGTTCATTCCAACCCTGTTCCTGGAGAGCTACCATCCTGTAGGTTCAACCCTGTTCCTGGAGAGCTACCATTCTGTAGGTTCACTCCAACCCTGTTCCTGGGGAGCTACTATCCTGTAGGTCCAACCCTGTTCCTGGAGAGCTACCATCCTGTAGGTTCACTCCAACCCTGTTCCTGGAGAGCTACCATTCTGTAGGTCCAACCCTGTTCCTGGAGAGCTACCATCCTGTAGGTTCACTCCAACCCTGTTCCTGGAGAGCTACCATCCTGTAGGTTCAACCCTGTTCCTGGAGAGCTACCATCCTGTAGGTTCAAATCTGTTCCTGGCGAGCTACCATCCTGTAGGTTCAACCCTGTTCCTGGAGAGCTACTATCCTGTAGGTTCACTCCAACCCTGTTCATGGAGAGCTACCATCCTGTAGGTTCAACCCTGTTCCTGGAGAGCTACCATCCTGTAGGTTCAACTCTGTCCCTGGAGAGCTGCCATCCTGTAGGTTTTCACTCCAACCGTAATCTAGCACACCTGATTCTAATAATAAACTGGTTGATCAGTTGAGCCAGCTAAGTTACAACTGGGGATGGAGTAAAACCTACATATGGGTAGCTCTCCAGGAACAGGGTTGGAAAACCCTGACCTAGAGACTGCTATCCTATACAGACATAAACACCTAAATAAACCTGCATTCATACACCAAAGAGGTGAAAAACCCCATGGCATATTCACTATTCAGTGGGGGTTTGTTTATGTGACAAACTGGATTGGATACAAGGATAGGGTAGGAGAGGAAGAAGAAAATAGGAAATGAAAGGAGAGGAGTTGGTGAGGATAATGAGGTGTGTGTGTGTGTTACCTGCTGAGTTGGAAGCTCTGAGGATGGCTCCCTGGGGAATGAGAAGCAGCTTGCCCTTCCCTGATGGGTTCTTGCTGTTGGTGGTGAGGTACAGCTTGGTGCCCGGGGGCAGGTTGGCAAGGTTTGCCAGGTTGTTGGCTGGCAGCTGGAGGGTAGCCATCACTGTGGAGAGAGAGAGGGGGGAGAGAGTTTGTCTGTCAAGAGTGTTTGTTTGTGTTTACGTGTCTGCATGTCTCAAATAAACAGGCGCCTTTTCCCAATGTTTGTATGCGTGTGAACGAACAAAAGTGAAGTGACCCTCACCTCCGCTCTTTCCTGTTCCCCCTGCGGCCCCCGTTGCCTTAGCAACAACCTGCTGACCCACGATGCTACCAGCCGCTCCGCTGACGATGGCCTTGGCGACCCCCTGGGCGACCACCTGCTTCCCGCCGATCACCTTGGAAACGGAGGGGTTGCCCTTGGCGACCAGGATCTGTCCACTGCTGATGGCCACCTGCTTCACCGCTGCCTGGAGGGCAGGGATACCCAGAACCTGGAGAGGGGGAACATTGGAAATTTAGTTTTACAGTTCAAAGCCTTTGCTCTCTGATACCGTGCTCACTGGCTGTGTGTGTGTGTGCATGTCAAATCAAAATTATGCTTATTGTTCACGTACACATTTTAGCAGATGTTAAAGCGGGTGCAAATAAATGATTATGTTATTTGAGCCAAACAAAGCAGTACAATATCAAACAAGTACATAAACAAAATACAAAAAATGTAGAAATCAATAAATGTCGGTATGAATACAATTAACAACCCAAATAGCACTGTTAGAGTAATCTAAATGCAATCTACACGTATCTACACAGGGTGAATTTACACTAGAAATACTAAGAATGATATGTACAGCAGTAGATATAGAGTGAGCTATTATATTATACATTTGCGGTGAGTATAAACAGTATCATTAAATGCAATGTACAGTAGTAGAAATATTAGAATGAGCTATGTCGAGAATACAGTATTTAAATATACAGTACAAAACCACATGGCAAAATGGATAGAATTCCAGGAATTCTTCCGGACCAGAGTCTGGAATATAAATATATGTATTTAAGTGGTGCGTATAGACAGTATGTGAATAGTAAAGGTGTGTATAGCAGTAGTTACATAGGATGAGCCATGACTAGAAGTTCAAGTGTGTGTGTGTATATGTGTCCGTGTGTGTGTCTGATACCTTGCTGGGTGGGGCCCCTGCCCCGCTGGCCCCTCCTGTCTGTTTCTGTGGCGACATGGAGATCACATGACCTCCCTTCACTGCGACAAATTGCTGCGTTGCTGCGGCGGCGGTCTGCTGGGCTGCCGTTACCGAGGAAACCATTTGCTGCTGGTGCTGAGTGGGAACCTCCCCCGGCTCCTGCTTGATAATGACCTGCAGAAGTCAGAGAAAGAACATTACCACAAGGACTACCAGTGCTAGAAGCAACCTTTTAAAAATTATTCACACCCCTTGACTTCTCCACATTTTGTTGTGTTACAGCCTGAATTTCAAAATGGATACAACTTAGATTTTTCTTGTCACTAGCCTACACACACAATACCCCATAAAGTCAAAGTGGAATTATGGTTTTTACTAATTTTTGTACAAATTAATTAAAAATGAAATGCTGAAATGTCTTGAGTCAATAAGTATTCATTCCCTTTGTTGTGGCAAGCCTAAATAAGTTAATGAGTACACATTTGCTAAACAAGTCACATAAGTTGCATGGACTCAATAATGCAATAACAGTGTTTAACATGATTTTTGAATGACTACCTCATCTCTGTACCTCACACATACAATTATCTTTAAAAGTCCCTCAGTCGAGCAGTGAATTTCAAACACAGATTCAAACCACAAAGACCAGGAAGGTTGTCCAACGCCTCACAAAGGGCACCTATTGGAATATAGGTCAAAATAAAGCAGACATTGAATATCTCTTTGAGCATGGTGAAGTTAAATTAAATGGTGTATTGATGGTGTATCAATACAAGCAGTCACTACAAAGATACAGGGGTCCTAACTCAGTTGCCGCAGAGGAAGGAAACTGCTCAGGGATTTCACCATGAGGCCAATGGTGACTTTAAGACAGATACAGAGTTTAATGACTGTGGATGAATCACAAACATTGCAGAAAGGGTGGCTACTTTGAAGAATCTATAATATAAAATATATTTGGATTTGTTTAACACTTTTTTGGTTATTACATGATTCCATATGTGTTATTTCATAGTTGTGATGTATTCACTATTATTCTACAATGTAGAATATAGTAAAAATAAAGAAAAACCCTTGAATGAGTAGGTGTGTCCAAACTTTTGACTGGTACTGTATATATACTACAACTATTGCAAGACCTGAAAATGGTTGTCTAACAATGATCAAGAACCAATTTCACAGTTTGAAGCATTTTTTAAAAAGAATAAATGGACAAATGCTGGTGTGGAAAGCACTTAGAGACTTACCCAGAAAGACTCACAGATGTAATTGCTTCAAAAATATATATTTTTTAACCCACTTTGAATTCAGGCTGTAAACAGAACAAAATGTGGAATAAGTCAAGAGGTATTAAAATTCTGTCCCCTTCAAAACAGGATAGAAAAAAACAGTAAAGCAAAAAAGAGTGAGCACTCACCATTGGTTAGTTAATACAATAAGTCAATATCATTGTTGTGATTAGGCATTGGTTTTAATAACAGCGACTGACAGATCACAAAGGACCCTGCTTTATTTTCAGCCCCCGCAGAGAGAGAAGGCTTGAGTTTGAGTTTGAGTTTATTTTATTTTTACAGGGACAGTGCACATTAATAAACGTTTTTAGCCAGCCGGCTAAAACGGTTTTAGCCAGCCGGCTAATTTTCAACCGCAGTCCCTGGGCAGGTTATTAAAAACAATTACAATATAGACAATAGCAGCATAGAACAAGCAACACATAGCAACATAGGACAAGCAAGACATAGCATACAGACAGAGCAACATAGGACAAGCAAGACGTATCATACAGACAGAGCAACATAAAACAAAAAGCAGCAAGACAAAATTCATAAAAGCAACAAAGTGTTTCCACACCTCACAAGCTACAGACAACAGACAACATGGAAAGCGGCAACACACAGCTAGGGACCATGTTCACAAATCTGATTGACCTTTAGCCATGTCTTCAAGCATTTTGTGAAAGTGTGATATGTGGTGCAGTTATGTGTGTCTGATGGCAGTGTATTCCAGACATGGGAAGCTCTCACAGAGAATGCAGATTTACTAAAGGTGCTTTTCCTTAGGGGAACTATACAGTCACCTCTCATGGCAGACCTTGTGGATCTGCTGCCATATGTCTGGGTTTTCTGTTTAACAAAAATATTGAGTGGAGGGGGAGCCAGGCCATTAAGGATCTTGAATACAAGACATGCGTCGGTGTATTGCACAAGATTTTGCCAACTCAAGAGCACATGCTTTCTAAGGATGTGACAATGATGATGGCTATTGGGCTTCCTATCAAGCACTTTGAGAGCCTGTTTGTAGACAGACTGAATAGGTCTTAATGTTGTACAGCAAGCTTGGGCCCAACTAGTCAAGCAGTAAGTTAAGTGGGGGAGTATCATAGATTTGAAGTACAGTTTTGCTACCTCTGTAGTCAAACAATTTCGTATAAATCGGAAATTAGCTAGGTTGAATTTGGTTATTTGAATGACCTTTTTCACATGCTTTTTAAAAGAGAGGTTGGAATCAAGTATGATGCCAAGGTACTTAAAATCGGATACCACCTGGAGCTTCTCCCCTGACACATAGACATCTGGCTCAGTAGCATCTGTTGCCCTCTTTGTGAAGAACATGCAAACAGTTTTTTTCACATTGAGATGCAAACACGAGTCACTGAGCCACTTTGTAACCTGGACCATTACAGTAGTGAGTTCTTGTGCAGCTTGTTGTTTGCTCTTTGCATGCACATATATCACAGTATCATCTGCATACATTTGAACTTCAGACCCAGTACAGACAGAAGGCAGATCATTAATGTACAGGCTGAACAGGAGGGGCTTGGTGCTTGGGGGCTTGGTGCTGCCCAGCAGAGAAAGAAACAGTGCTGTGGGTTCAGGTTTGATGCTGAGTATCACAGCAGCACCACGTTCCTGCCTACAGTACTGTCGGAATTCATCTGCCCTGAAATTGGGTTTCATCATCTGTGGAGAGTTTGGGGAGTGGGTTGATTTTATTACAGGGGTTTGACACCATCTCTGTGTGTTTTTTTGGGGTTTTACTATCCTTGTGGGGACCAGAAGTCCTCAAAAGAATAGTACAAGGAACATTCCGACCTGTGGGTCCCCACAAGGAAAAAGGCTATTTCAGGCTTAGGAGTTAGGGATACAATTAGGGTTAGGTTTAAGTTAGGTTAAGGGTTACATTTAGGGGTTAGGGAAACAATTAGGGTTAGGTATAAGTTAGGTTAAGGGTTACATTTAGGGGTTAGGGAAACAATTAGGGTTAGGTTTAAGTTAGGTTAAGGGTTACATTTAGGGGTTAGGGAAACAATTAGGGTTAGGTTTAAGTTAGGTTAAGGGTTACATTTAGGGGTTAGGGAAAGTATAATTTTTAATGGGAATCAATTGTTTGGTCCCCACAAGGAGAGCAAAACAAACACGTGTGTTTAGATATAGAACCTTGCAGTTATTCCCTCTGCAATGCAATTCCCTTTTAGAATGATGTCCCAGTTAAATATCTTGCCAAGTGGCTGCCTACAGCTGCTGAAGATAGCACCCTGGCAGACTGGCACACTATTAATAATACACAGAGCGAGAGAGCGAGAAAGAGAGCGAGAGAGAGAGAGAGAGTGTTGTTCAAGGGAGGGAGTGTCTACAGAGACAGGAAGTCACTATACCACACAGACTGCTGGGTTGGCTCTGACATAAATCTCCTGGAAGCTCAACACTGTTAGGTCTGAACGAGTTCTATGAAAAGTACTCATGACAGGTTAAGACTTTGGTTATCAAAGTCATTCATGGAAGACTCCTGTGTATTCAGGGTTTAAAATGGAAAGGGGCAATCTGCAGTTTAAATAATAACAAGGCATATCCCACCACTTGGGTAAAAAGCTAAGGGGTTGGTGCTGGAGAAATGTAACCACTCTCATACTCATAGACATTGCCAAAAGTATGTGGACACCTGCCTGTCGAACATCACAGTCCAAAATCATGGGAATTAATACGGCGTTGGTCCCCCCTTTGGTGCTATAACTGCCTCCACTCTTCTGGGAAGGCTTACACTAGATGTTGGAATATTGCTGTGGGGACTTGGTTCCATTCAGCCACAAGAGTATTAGTGAGTTCGGACACTGTTGTTGGGCATTTAGGCCTGGCTCGCAGTCGGCGTTACAATTCATCCCAAAGGTGTTAGATGGGGTTGAGATCAGGGCTCTGTGCAGGCCAGTCAGGTTTTTCCACACTGATCTCGAAAAACATTTCTGTTTACAGGTGCATTGTCATGCTAAAACAGGACAGGGCCTTCCCCAAACTGTTGACACAAAGTTGGAAGCATAGAATCGTTGTATTGCTGCAGCGTTAAGATTTCTCTTCACCGGAACTAAGGGGCCTAGCAAGAGCCATGAAAAACAGCCCAAGACCATTATTCCTCCTCCACCAAACTTTACAGTTGGCACTATGCATTGGGGCAGGTAGCTTTATCCCACTCCAGCCAACGCTTGACATTGCGCATGGTGATCTCAAGCTAGTGTGTGGCTGCTGGCCATGAAAACCCATTTTATGAAGATCCATAACAAACAGTTATTGTGCTGGCGTTGCTTCCAGAGGCAGTTTGGACCTCGGTAGTGTGTTGCAACCGAGGACAGACCATTTTTAAACACAATGCGCTTCAGCACTGCTAGTTGATGATAATCCTAGTCATATTAGTAACCCTGCTAGTTGATGACAATCCTAGTCATATTAGTAACCCTGGTAGTTGATGATAATCCTAGTCATATTAGTAACCCTGCTAGTTGATGATAATCCTAGTCATATTAGTAACCCTGCTAGTCGATGATAATCCCAGTCATATTAGTAACTCTGCTGGTTGATGCCAATCCTAGTCATATTATTAACCCTGGTAGTTGATGATAATCCTAGTCATATTAGTAACCAACCCATGCTAGTTGAGATTAATCCTAGTCATATTAGTAACCCTGGTAGTTGATGATAATCCTAGTCATATTAGTAACGAACCCATGCTAGTTGATGATAATCCTAGTCATATTAGTAACCAATGTTAGTTGATGATAATCCTAGTCATATTAGTAACCCTGCTAGTTGATGATAATCCCAGTCATATTAGTAACTCTGCTGGTTGATGACAATCCTAGTCATATTAGTAACCCTGGTAGTTGATGATAATCCTAGTCATGTTAGTAACCTACCCATGCTAGTTGATGATAATCCTAGTCATATTAGTAACCCTGCTAGTTGATGATAATCCTAGTCATATTAGTAACCAACCCATGCTAGTTGATGATAATCCTAGTCATATTAGTAACCCTGCAGGTTGATGATAATCTTAGTCATGTTAGCAACGCTGCTAGTTGATGATAATCCTAGTCATATTAGTAACCCTGCTAGTTGATGATAATCCTAGTCATATTAGTAACCCTGCTAGTTGATGATAATCCTAGTCATATTATTAACCCTGCTAGTTGATGATAATCCTAGTCATATTAGTAACCAACCCATGTTAGTTGATGATAATACTAGTCATATTATCAACCCTGCTAGTTGATGATAATCCTAGTCATATTAGTAACCAACCCTGCTAGTTGATGATAACCCTAGTCATATTAGTAACCCTGCTAGTTGATGATAATCGTAGTCATATTAATAACCCTGCTAGTTGATGATAATCCTAGTCATATTAGTAACCCTGCTAGTTGATGATAATCCTAGTCATATTAGTAACCCTGCGAGTTGATGACAACCCAAGTCATATTAGTAACCCTGCTAGTTGATGATAATCCTAGTCATATTAGTAACCCTGCTAGTTGATGACAATCCTAGTCATATTAGTAACCCTGCTAGTTGATGATAACCCAAGTCATATTAGTAACCCTGCTAGTTGATGAAAATCCTAGTCATATTAGCAACCAACCCATGCTAGTTGATGATAATCCTCGTCATATTAGTAACCCTGCTAGTTGATGACAATCCTAGTCATATTAGTAACCCTGCTAGTTGATGACAATCCTAGTCATATTAGAAACCAACCCATGCTAGATGATGATAATCCTAGTCAAATTAGTAACCCTGCTAGTTGATGATAATCCTAGTCATATTAGTAACCCTGCTAGTTGATGATAATCCTAGTCATATTAGTAACCCTGCTAGTTGATGATAATCCTAGTCATATTAGTAACCCTGCTAGTTGATGATAATCCTAGTCATATTAGTAACCCTGCTAGTTGATGATAATCCTAGTCATATTAGTAACCCTGCTAGTTGATGATAATCCTAGTCATATTAGTAACCCTGCTAGTTGATGATAATCCTAGTCATATTAGTAACCCTGGTAGTTGATGATAATCCTAGTCATATTAGTAACCATGCTAGTTGATGATAATCCTAGTTATATTAGTAACCCATGTTAGTTGATGTATCTTTCTTAATTTCTGTGACATGAAACCGCTCCAGCATACTCTGCACTTTGAGAATGGGGTTTTCCGCTAATTGCATTTGGGAACATTTGCGCACATTCTACAGGCATGTGCACATTCTTACGCTTATAATTGTTGTATGAATTAATATATTTTTCCACCGTAATTACACCAACAATCACAAATTACGGATGAGCTTGCTTTGTAATGTTTATAACACAACACAGTATTACTAGTAAGAAGTTGTGGTATATTACTCAATTCAATTTATTTTCTTTTAACCAGTGTATGTTAAAATAAATTATTTACTTACAATAGTAAAAATTAAACAGATAAACAGTTCTACAACTGAACATCAAGAATCAGTGCCTGCCCAGCCACAAAATGCAAAAGTATAAAATCGTGTGTATAAATGGTTTTTGGAGTGTTCCATGCTCAATAAATCACAACGTACCCCCAAATACTTGAGTCATTAGATGAGACAAAAATGTTCAGCTGCCCCATTAAGGGGCGGGCCATTACCGTGATAAAGGCACTCAGTAGCTGTGTTCGAATACCCATACTAACATATTGTATTCTACATACTTAATGAGTATATACTACATTCTATTTGTTAATTTTAGTATACTGTAAATTAACAGTATCCTTCAGTTGAGCGTACTAGCCCTTCACCCGTCTACCGGAAGTTGATGCTGTTGCTATGCAACCTCTTGCTAGCGCAACAAATTACTAGTTAGACATTTTACGAATTTGGGTGTGTTCTTAAATTCAATCTGAGTGCCAGAGTGCACTCGTAAATTCAGAGTGTTGTCAGATGGTCCGTTTGTGAATTCAGAGCGTTGTCAGATGGTCCGTTTGTAAATTCAGAGCGTTGTCAGATGGTCCGTTTGTAAATTCAGAGCGTTGTCAGATGGTCCGTTTGTAAATTCAGAGCGTTGTCAGATGGTCCGTTTGTAAATTCAGAGCGTTGTCAGATGGTCCGTTTGTAAATTCAGAGCGTTGTCAGATGGTCCGTTTGTAAATTCAGAGCGTTGTCAGATGGTCCGTTTGGAAATTCTGAGCGTTGTCAGATGGTTCGTTTGGAAATTCAGAGCGTTTAGTTCTCGGAGCGCACACTGGACGCTCGGGCCGAGGAGTAGGGTTGATTTGAGCGTTCTGACCTTACAACAGCAGTCAAGCACCCAAGCTAACATCGGCTAGCTTGCTAGACACAAATGAGAAGACTCTGACCATTTTACTCGCCCTAGCAGAGCTGGTTAGGCTGTTTTCATGTTATCTAGAGCGTTGGTGACTAACTGTGCTGCTGGCAACAATTTAATTACGCTTTTTTGCAGATGTTTACTGACACCGGCCATATTTGACGGGTGTTGAGCGCTCTTAAAAATCATTATTCTGCGCTCTAGTAATCAGACGAGAGTGCTCTGAAATCGGAGTAGATAGCCAGAGCGAATTTACGAAAGCACCCATTGAAAACGCACAACGACTATACCATTTAGCTAAACTAAGAATGACGGGAATAACCAAGTCAATAAACGTTGGGTCGTTAGTTAGATAGCCTATAGTTAATATACTGGCAAGTTTGATATATAAGTAGCTAGCTAACATACCGGTACATACTGCTGTAATGATATGCTATGTGGTTCGTAAGGACAGCGTAGTTAACAAATTGTCAACCAACATATGCTATGTTGTTATGAAAAGTCATTACTTTATTACACTGCTTTAACTAATTATGATAAATGTTGAACAATGAACTTGTATCTGCTCTCGTTGTACTTTGTCTGCATATTTCCGCCAAATCTGAAAACGATGTGAAGCCACGCCCATTTCCTGAAGAACTGCATTATGGGCCCTAAAGTAGAGAAATAGTGTCCTCTGCGTATATACTTCATATTTTGGCAAATTTAGTACGACATCCGAGAACTTTTGGCATACTAACTATATCCATACTATGACCAATAAGCATACTATATACTCAATTCACATCACAAATTGCACAGTTAGTGCGGTTAGTATGAGTATTCAAACACAGCTAGTGTGATTCTGTTTATTTGTGTATAATGTGAAGCACAAATAAGCATCTAATGACTCACTTAGCTGTTCTATGAGTTGTCTGAGGCAGGTGTTAGATTACGTGTGTTTTCAAGTGCAATGTTAATAACAATGGTTTTGGTAAACAGTTCTGAGATTTAACAATGCTCCTGTGAAGGTTCTAACAATGAACTTAGCCATAAGATGCTTTTGGGAAATCGGCCCTGGATATTAAACGGTTTTCTTGAATATTTTACAGCGGTGACCCAGCCATTGTCTATGTCAGCTCTGTGTAACTCACCTTGACCCCTGAGGACAGGAAGCTGCCTGTGTGAACCTTGGGGGCCGGAGAGCGAGTCCCCTGGGCCGCAACCGACTGCTTGGCTGTGGGACTTCCTGTAAGACAGAGACCCATCAATCAATTATCAAAAATGTATTTTGGTCACTGCCTGAGACTGGGTCCTGGTAATGACATCTGTCAGGTTCACAGTGATACTGAATTCAAAAGCTTTAGGTGGGTTACAGCACTAAAACAAAGCTATTGAGAGAAAAAGAGAAACTAAGGAAAACTAAGTGAATCAGCTCAAACTCCAACATCAGCTTGAAACAACATGGAACACTTTAAACCCCTCCGCCCGCCCTGGATCAGTTGAAACTAAGCGTTGGTG
Source organism: Oncorhynchus clarkii lewisi (assembly GCF_045791955.1). Taxonomy (NCBI): domain Eukaryota; kingdom Metazoa; phylum Chordata; class Actinopteri; order Salmoniformes; family Salmonidae; genus Oncorhynchus; species Oncorhynchus clarkii. The sequence goes on from NC_092166.1 coordinate 40,104,210, forward strand.
GATGTATGGGATATGGGAGAGGCTGTGTGGGAGAGCAGAGCACATGACTGGAATGTGAATGGGAGCTACAAAGCGCTGAAGTACAGCAGTGGGAGAATGTGATTTCACTGTGCTCCACTTGAGACTGACACTGATACATTGAACGGCCAAATGCCAACACACACATTCTGTAATTGAATTTACAATGAAGCGTAGCCTAGTCAGTATACACCAGGGATGGGCAACTGGCAGCCCTGTGCACAAAATAATGTAGGCCCCGGATCAAATTACAAAAACAAAAAATATATACAATGCATTCGGAAAGAATTCAGACCCGATTACTTTTTACACATTTTTTACGCTACAACCTCATTCTAAAATGGATTAAATATATTTTTTTCCTCATCAACCAACACACAATACCCCATAATGACAAAGCAAAAACAGGTTTTTAGATAATAATAAAAAAACAACAGGAAAAACATATTTACATAAGTATTCAGACCATTTTGAGACTCGAAATTGAGCTCAGGTGCATCCTGTTTCCACTGATCATCCATGAGATGGTTCTACAAGTTGATTTTAGTCCACCTGTGGTAAATTCAATTGATTGGACATGATTTGGCACACACCTGTCTATATAAGGTCCCACAGAGTCAGAGAAAAAACCAAGCCATGAGGTTGAAGGAATTGTCCGTAAAGCTCCGAGACAGGATTGTGTTGAGGCACAGATCTGAGGAAGGGTACCTAAAAAATTCTGCAGAATTGAAGGTCCCCAAGAACAGAGTGGCCTCCATCTTCCTAGAGCTCACCGCCCAGCCAAACTGAACAATCAGGGGGAGAAGGGCCATGGTCAGGGAGGAGACCAAGAACCCGATGGTCACTCTGACAGAGCTCCAGAGTTCCTCTGTGGAGATGGGAAAACCTTCCAGAAGGACAAACATCTCTGCACCTCTCCACCAATCAGGCCTTTATGGTAGAGTGGCCAGAGGGAAGCAACTCATCAGTAAAAGGCACGACAGCCTGCTTGGAGTTTGCCAAGAGGTCTAAAGGACTCTGACCAAGAAAGAAGATTCTCTGGTCTGGTGAAACCAAGGTGAGCCACCCTTTGCCTTGATGACAGCGTAGCACACTCTTGGCATTCTCTCAACCAGTTTCATGAGATAGTTACCTGGTATGCATTTCAGTAAACAGGTCTGCCTTAAGTTAATTTGTGGAATTTCTTTCCTTCTTAAAGCGTTTGAGCCAATCAGTTGTGTTGTGACAAGATAGGGGTGGTATACAGAAGACAGCCTTATTTGGTAAAAGAATAAGTCCATATTATGGTAAGAACAGCTCAAATAAGCAAAGAAAAACGACAGTCATCATTACTTTAAAACATGAAGGTCAGTCAATCTGGAAAATTACAAGAACTTTGAAAGTTTCTTCAAGTGCAGTCGCAAAAACCGCTATGATGAAACTGGCTCTCATGAGGACCGCCACAGGAAAGGAAGACCCAGAGTCACCTCTGCTGCAGAGGATAAGTTCATTATAGTGAACTGCACCTTAGATTGCAGCCCAAATAAATGCTTCACAGAGTTCAAGTAACAGACACATCTCAACATCAACTGTTCTGAGAAGACTGCGTGAATCAGGCCTTCATAGTTGAATTGCGGCAAAAAAACAACAACTAAAGGACACCAATAATAAGAAGAGACTTGCTTGGGCCAAGAAACTCGAGCAATGGACATTAGACCGGTGGAAATCTGTTCTTCGGTCTGATGAGTCTGATTAAGATTTTTGGTGCTGTGTCTTTGTGAGTCACAGAATAGGTGAACGGATGATCTTTGCATATGTCGTTCCCACCGTGAAGCATGGAGAAAGAGGTGTGATGGTGTAGGGGTTCTTTGCTGGTGACACTGTCTGTGATTTATTTAGAATTCAAGGCACACTTAACCAGCATGGCTACCACATCATTCTACAGCGATACACCATCCATTAGATGACCTGGCCCCCACAATCTCCCGACCTCAACCCAATTGAGATGGTTTGGGATGAGATGGACCGCAGAGTGAAGGACAAGCAGTCAACAAGTGCTCAGCATAAGTAAGAACTCCTTCTAGACTCTTGGAAAAGCATTCCTCATAAAGCTGGTTGAGAAGATACCAAGAGCGTGCAAAGCTGTCATCAAGGCAAAGGGTGGCTAATTTGAAGATTCTTAGATAAACCCAGCAAAAAAAGAAACGTCCTCTCACTGTCAACTGCGTTTATATTCAGCAAACGTAACATGTGTAAATATTTGTATGAACATAACAAGATTCAACAACAGACATAAACTGAACAAGTTCCACAGACATGTGACTAACAGAAATGGAATAATGTGTCTCTGAACAAAGGGGGGGTCAAAATCAAAAGTAAAAGTCAGTATCTGGTGTGGCCACCAGCTGCATTAAGTACTGCAGTGCAACTCCTCCTCATGGACTGCACCAGATTTGCCAGTTCTTGCTGTGAGATGTTACCCCGCTCTTCCACCAAGGCACCCTCCGATCCAACAGGTCCCAGACATGCTTAATGGGATTGAGATCCGGGCTCTTCGCTGGCCATGGCAGAACACTGACATTCCTGTCTTGCAGGAAATCACGCACAGAACGAGCAATATGGCTGGTGACATTGTCATGCTGGAGGGTCATGTCAGGATGAGCCTGTAGGAAGAGTACCACATGAGGGAGGAGGTTTTCCCTGTAACACACAGTGTTGAGATTTCCTGCAATGACAACAAGCTCAGTCCGATGATGATGTGACACACCGCCCCAGACCATGACGGACCCTCCACCTCCAAATCGATCCCGCTCCAGAGTACAGGCCTCGGTGAAACACTCATTCCTTGGACGATAAATGCGAATCCGACCATCAACCCTGGTGAGACCATACTGCGACTCGCCAGTCCTGTCTGGTCCAGCGACGTTGGGTTTGTGGCCAAAGACGACGTTGTTGCCGGTGATGTCTGGTGAGGACCTGCCTTTACAACAGGCCTACAAGCCCTCAGTCCAGCCTCTCTCAGCAGATTGCGGACAGTCTGAGCACTGATGGAGGGATTGTGTGTTCCTGGTGTAACTCGGGCAGTTGTTGTTGCCATCCTGTACCTGTCCTGCAGGTGGGATGTTTGGATGTACCGATCCTGTTACACGTGGTCTGCCACTGCGTGCACGATCAGCTGTCCGTCCTGTCTCCCTGTAGTGCTGCCTTGGGCGTCTCACAGTACGGACACTGGAATTTATTGCCCTGGCCACATCTGCAGTCCTCATGCCTCCTTGCATCATGCCTAAGGCACGTTCACACAGATGAGCAGGGACCCTGAGCATCTTTCTTTTGGTGTTTTTCAAAGTCAGTAAAAAGGCCTTTTTAGTGTCCTAAGTTTTCATAACTGTGACCTTAATTGCCTACCGTCTGTCTGTAAGCTGTTAGTGTCTTAACGATCGTTCCACAGGTAAATGTTTATTAATAGTTTATGGTTCATTGAACAAGCACTGGAAACAGTGTTTAAACCCTTTACAATGAAGATCTGTGAAGTTATTTGGATTTTTACAAATTATCTTGAAAGAAAGGGTCCTGAAAAAGGGATGTTTCTTTTTTGCTGAGTTTATAAAATATGTTTTGATTTGTTTAACACTTTTTGGTTACTACATAATTCCATGTGTGTTATTTCATAGTTTTGATGTCTTCACTATTATTCTACAATGTAGAAAATAGTAAAAATAAAGAAAAACCCTTGAATGAGTAAGTGTGTTCAAACATTTGACTGGTACTGTATATATATTTTTTGGAACTCAGTCAGGGTCTCAATTTACTGTAGAATACACAAGGTGCTATTTCCAACTTAGGTTGTGCATCAGCAGTTTTGCTCTTGTTATGTCAGTCACTCAAACAGCCCGTGTCAGTTAACTTTTTTTTAGATTGGTAAGTTCCTCTAAACAGTGACTTCAACTCATAGTAATCATGGTCGAATTCCCAACCGAGGGTCGCCCATTGATTTTGTTAGTCACTCTCACTCAGACACCATATTAAAAACTACAAACATTTCTCTCCACCTATGGCAAAATGTGTAGAATTGCAGAACATTTGCTGTAAAACTGCACAATTTTCTCTCTGCCCCATACTAATTTCACTTAGGGCCCCCAAAAGGCTAGCGATAGACTCTGACTGCATGTGTGGGTCTGCATGTGGGTACGTACGCACTGCAGCCCCTCATGAGTTCAGATTTTTTTGTGGCCACCACCCCCATCAAAGTTACTGGTATACACAAACCCAAAATAATTCCTCAATCTCACACACAGCCTCCCACGCTGTATACCTGCGAGGGCTATAAATAGCAATCTGACTCACAAGCACACACACACCTCTGAATGTCTAACCCCCCCACCCCCGCACTGTCCAGTAATCTGTCCCGGACACTGAGCCACGGAACACAGCAGTACAGCAGTAGTTCCTGTCACAATGGAAGCCCCTCTCATACCATCAAAAAGTAATCTGTCCCGGACACTGAGCCACGGAACACAGCAGTACAGCAGTAGTTCCTGTCACAATGGAAGCCCCTCTCATACCATCAAAAAGCTGCAGCATCAAGTCATGGTTTATGGAGAGAGAGACAGAAGGAGGGAGAGAGAGAGGAGACAACTGAAAGGGTTCAGGCTTAGAGAATATAGTCAACTGTGGAGGTTTATCAGAGGAGAGGAGAGAAGTAAGAGTGCACTAGATTCAGCCTTGGGATGTTTGTAACGGTGGTGTGTGGGAGGGGAACGTTGGCCCTACAGTGGCCGAGGAGAGCCTACAACACCATTATCATCTGCTGTGTGGGAGGCACAGTCTACAGTACATCCTCACATTGTGCTGCAGGAGCTAACCCAAAAACCTAACCCAAATCATAACTTTAACCATTAGGGAAAACCAGCAAAACTGTTCTTAGATCAGTGTCTAGAATCTAGGGGCAAGAGTGGAGCTGTCGAGCAGAGCATTAGCGTACCTGTGGAGGCGCCGGAGTTCGCTGCCATGCCGATGACCTGGCCGGGCTTGTCGACAATGATGTAAGGGTTGTTGAGTACGGAGGAGCCCTGTTTGGTGTGTACCGGGGTGGAGGTGTGGATACGGGGGAGGGGCGAGTGGCTGGGTGTGGAGATGGGTGAACCTTTGGGATCAAAACAAAATCACAAACAACATGCTCATTATAAAGATATTCATTTTAAAACATGCATTTTTCTAAAGCTCTGTATCTTAAAAAAAAGCCCATGAACAAAAATCGATTTAAAGATTTCCTTAATGTGCTTGTGCCTCACTTTTGAAATTCAAAACCTTTTCAATCTTAAAAGAGACAGTGTTTTAAAACTGAGATTGGCCTATAGTTTCTTAATGTTGGGGGGAATAACGAAACAAATCAAACAAATGTCTCCACTGACACTAAGAGTGGGTCTGACTGACTATGATAACAAAAATCTAAATAACACCATTGAATTATTAATCAACTCACAACCCCTTCCCTCCCCCCACTCCAGTACAGCCAGATCCCATTGGGAGGTAGTTACCTGACACAATCTTACAGCTCATGGTGATTGGCTGAAAGGATTTCCCGGGGGACTCGGAGGGGCTGGGCAACTGTCCCTGGGGGACGATCTTACAGCTGGCCGTGATTGGCTGGAAGGCCGAGTTGCCATGGGAACCCAGCGTGATCTTCTCTGTGACTTTAGGACGGGATGGGGTGCGTTCCGAAGCCGAGGGGGGCGCGCTGTACACCCCAGACCTCCCAGTCTCAGTTTTGACAGGCAGACCTGGACGGAAGGGGAAGATAATAAAGAGAAAGAAAGGGAGAGAGAGGAGTGAGGACGATGATAACCATTAAAATCCACTCTAGGCATAATCTTCATTATAATTATCCTCATCCTGGCACAGAGAGATAGGCAGAGAGAGATTATTTCTCAGTCCAGTCATTAATAATTCACTATAGGCCTGCAGAGGAAAGGATTTAAAGAAACAAAAAAGAGAAATTGTAGAAAATCATGGCACGCTTGGACAGGTCGTGGTTCACTGAAGATGAGAAATTGACATAATTCCAATGGAAACAGCTCCTTGTTCTGCAGTGCACAGTGTGTTCAGATCTTCTTTGAATCTTCTATGATATAGACCAAGGTTTCCTAAACACAGTCCTAGGGTCCCTAGGGTTTGGTTTTCGCCCTAGCACTACACAGCTGATTCAAATAACCAGCTCATCGTCATGCTCTGATTATTTGAATCAGCGGTGTAGTGCTAGGGGGGGGGGGGTATGGCAGGACCCAGTTTGTGAAACCCTGGTGTGGAGTTAAAAGTCTCATTCACATTCTTAGCTGATAGAACAGGTGAATAAAAAGGGGAATTGAATGTATATAACCTCCCATGTATCTCACCTTTCTCTGCGATGGTGGGGTGGTTGTCCTGTGAGAGGGGGAGTGGAGAGCTGCAGCGGCCAGAGAGAAGACCTGGGGTTTGGGGCAGGAAGGATGGGGACGAGGGGCTGGCTTCACGCGGGTGGTGGTGGGCGTGGGAGGAGGAAGAGAGCACATAGTCGTCCCCCAGGGAGTTCCTGTGGAGCTCGACATCCACCACCTGAGAGGAAAGTAAGTTCAAGGGTCAACGTTCACAGTGGTAAAAAAAAAAAAAAAACGGTGTATTCAACACAACGAGTCAAGTTTAAGATCAATGCTGGGGCTATGGTCCCATGAAATGTAAGACAGGTGTCTTGCTAGTAGACTTGATAGAGAAGTTTGAACACAGTAAATGAATAACAGACTCACTGTTTCTGCTCCCAGTGTCTGCAGGCCTGTGTAAGTTCTGTCGAGCTATAGGGAGAGACAGTAAGATTTATTATGCACTTTTATATAGAGAAAGAGAATGACTGAGTAACAAAATAACAGTAAAAAAAAACATTCAAAACTGTGTCAAAAAAGAAGAAACCATATCAGTGAATCTCACTTAAGAAATCAAAAAGCCTGTGAGAACCCTTTAGAACATTCTCAAGTAGCTAGACTAATACAACTTTAAAGAACCACTACACTTAATTGGCATCCAAGAGTCCTCTTTTGAGGAAGACAGAGAGAGACAGAGAGTGGAAGACAGAGTGACGCAGAGAGACAGAGAGTGGAAGACAGAGTGACGCAGAGAGACAGAGAGTGGAAGACAGAGTGACGCAGAGAGACAGAGAGTGGAAGACAGAGTGACGCAGAGAGACAGAGAGTGGAAGACAGAGTGACGCAGAGAGACAGAGAGTGGAAGACAGAGTGACGCAGAGAGACAGAGAGTGGAAGACAGAGTGACGCAGAGAGACAGAGAGTGGAAGACAGAGTGACGCAGAGAGACAGAAGTGCTCCTCTGTGAATGAAACATGCGTTTCCAGTGCAACTAAAGCTGTAATGAATCTACAATCGGACCTTAAGGTGGTGTATGATGTCTATGCGTTTGTTGCGGGGGTCTTTGAAGTGGATCTGGATGCGGACAGGGAACTCCCCCCAGCCTCGACGTGTCAAGTGGAACGGAGGCTCACTAACAACAGACACATTTAGAGTCATGAAAACACACACACTTGGATCAGGGACAAATACATTTTGAATACTTTATGACACACACACACACACACACAGACACACCATGGTTGAGAATAAACATCATCCATGAAAACAACATCATAACTACCCCTTTAAGTATTAAATACAGCCAGACAGAGAAGGTATCCCATCACCCCCTACACTCTTGACTCATTGTTCTTTGTAGACATTCTACCCCAAATTCAATGAGCGGGAGGCTTTCTCTCTCATCTCCTCTCTCTTTGAAGCCTGCGGTTCTCATCCTTGTGGCCCAGAGCCTGAGCTGACTGTGTGTCCGCTTGTGTTTTATTCCCACACTTGAAGACATTGGATGTGTTATAATCAGCAAAGAGCTTGAGCTACAGCTCTGTGGGGTTCAGTAAGTGTGAATCCTCTGCTCAGTCAGTCAGTCGGGATGCATCTATCGGGGTTACAGACTGTGTCTTGTCAGCTAAAAACAGCCAGAGGGCTGAGGATTTTTTTTAAACACTGACTGATACTCTGATTCAGAATGGGGATGTAAAGCAGGATCAACCTGCATGCCGTGTCAGGGCTCTAAGCAATCCGGGGCCTGAAGTATTCTGAGGTATTAGATATTAGTTTTCTGAGTGATTACACTGTCTGTAGGTAAAGGGTGTGTCAGCACGGTTAGTCATAACTCATGTGTACTGTTAACTCCATTTCTGACTCATACTGCTCACACAAATCATAGGAACTAAAGTATATGTTTCAGATGTGTCAGGGGGCTCTGTGCAGAAGTTGCCCTTAGGCACAGGTCTAGGATCAGCTTTCCCACCACAAATCCCAAAGGGCAAGCTGGTCTTAGAGCAGTGTCTAGGGGCAACTTGACCTAACGCCTGTGGGCTGGCTGAAAGGTTTGTCTGCATTGTCTTATGTCACATGGGGCACTATTACTCCAAGGCATTTCAGTTTGATTACTACGATGGGAGTGTTAATTAAGACATTCCCAGCAGAACAGTCCAGAAGAGTTTATGCATATACAGTATGATGAAGACATTGTGTTGTGTTTTTGTTTGTTTTGGACTTCGCCAAGGGGTTTTTCGACTAATCGGGCACAAATAAATGTCTTGAGGCAAGCCAAAGCCGGAAGCCGGTGATTGGTCAACAGTAGGGAATATTCAGTTAAGTCTTTGTTGTCATTAAATGAGAGACGAGTCGTTTTCATGCACATTTTTTCATTGAGAAATACTGCACCAAATATCTTATTTAGATGTAAAATCATGGGACTAAGATCTCCTCTGCAAAAACATTAAAATGAAAAGGAGATTTCTTGAGTTAACGTAGATTTATTCTGACTATTTAGAGGACTATTTGGCTACGGCGTCTCAAAATGGACAAACAGCACTAGTGGCCTTTTCAGTTTTCAAGCTAAAGTTTTTTAGGCGAGTATGCGAGCACACGTTCGGTTCGCCTAGCCGAGCTGAAGCTTGCTGACGCCTTTATCAAGGTATACACTCGGTTCTTCTTGGGTCCAAAAAGCTGGACCCGAATGGACAACCAGACCTAGACCCCAAAAATATGATTATCCGACAACTTTCTTTTCTGGTTAGCGAATAGGCCTTTATATGTTGGCTAGGCCTGCTATAAGTACTATTTGAGAAGGTCCAGAGACAAACATTTCCTAGGTGGCAATGGTCAGGATGGATATCGTCTTTTATCAGCACTGTCGTACAGCGTAGTAACAAACAGTCATCTACAACATAGCAAACACGTTGTTATATAAAATGCCATCTGTAAATACGAATAAAATGGTTAAATTATGAGGCTAGTTGGTTTAGCCAAAGATGAAGCCAACAACCTTCCCGCTAGCCATGATTGGCTGAGATAATGGTCTGCAATATAACACGCTTCTGTCTATTTGAGCTGGTCAGTATGTCTAGGTAATCCTGTCTAACGTGGCAATTGTTTTTTAATGTATCGTGTTAAAACTGCATAAGTGTTGCTCTCCACTTTCTGGAGGACTGAGTTTTGAAATCAGTGGAATTAGAGTTTGGTAGCTAAGGATATGGAGAAAACACCAGTCCCTGGATTACATCTTTAAACGGACAACCATGGCATCCAACCATGAATGATGTTTACGGTTAAGATAGTCTAGCTAACTACAGTAAATGTTGGCAAAAAAACGTAATTAAATTGTTGCCAGCAGCACAGTTACAGTCACCAACGCTCTGGATAACATGAAAACAGCCTAACCAGCTCTGATAGGGCGAGTAAAATGGTCAGAGTGGGGTGTTCTCTCATTATGTGTCTGGAAGTAGCTAGCCAATGTTAACCAGTTAGCTTGGGTGCTTGACTGCCGTTGTGAGGTCAGAACATTCGGATCAACCCTACACATTGGCCAGAGCATCCAGTGTGCGCTCTGAATGTGAAACGCTCTGAATTTATGACGGACAATCTGACAGCACAGTTGCAGTCACCAACACTCTGGATAACATAACAGCATAACCACATCTGCTAGGGCGAATAATGTTCAGTGAGCTGTTCTCTCTCAATTAGATGTCTGATAATAGCTAGTAAGTTAGCTTGGGTCATTGACTGTTGTTAGTACATTCAGATCAACCTTTAAAGAGTTTGGTGGGGCTAAAGCTTAAGAGGATGTGAACGATGTTGAATGGGTGTAGACAAAGAAGGGCTCTCCAATAGTAGAAACAAAACAATCAAAGGCCATTTCCACAAAAGTGAGTTTACAAGTTGATCAACTTTCAAAGCAAAATTACCATTTCCCATTGTTCCTCAACTGTAGTGTATGATATACCATTGTGTAGCTCTGAGTCTCTACTTTTATCCAATGTAAAAAACACTTTCAAATTTTGCTACATAAGACTAATTGAAAGTTAAACAAAAATAATCATCTGAATGCACAGAACGTCACTGTGGGCCATGCAATATTCATGTATAAATCACTCTGGGCCTTGCCCTGCATTAATGAGAGAAATAACACTTTCTGTCTCCTGCCAATGCTTTGAATTATGGCACAAATAGTGCAGGTGTTCATTGGTGAGTCCGGTGCGATATTTGTTTTTAATAAAGTTAATTGTGGAGAAGGCTGATTCACAGTTGTATGTGGTGCCAAACATGGTCAGGATGTATAGTGCCAGTTTCTTGAGAACAGGGACATCAGCTGCAGGCACCATCTTTCCCCAGAAAGTGACAGGGTCACAACCACCAGCCTGCTCCTTCAAAGACACGTTTTATTTCAGCTCAATCAACTCCATTTGCAGTGACGCAACATCTACCCATCAGAAATACCGTTTTTTCTTCTTCTGACAACTTTGTCACATTTGTGACCAAGAAGGGCATCTGGGTGAGCAGCAGCAGTTCTCTTCCAACAGTGATGTCATCAAAGCGAGCCTTGAAGTTCTCCATCAGCTTCTGGATGATATATTGACTTTTATATAATAAAATGTCCGGATTGACCCTTCAAGTTGAGTTTGGCTGCTATAGGCTATGCAGAGCCGAGGTTGGCTCCATTCGGGTCTCTCAGCTTCTGGACCCAAGTTGAGTTTGGCTGCTATAGGCTATGCAGAGCCGAGGTTGGCTCCATTCAGGTCTCTCAGCTTCTGGACCCAAGTTGAGTTTGGCTGCTATAGGCTATGCAGAGCCGAGGTTGGCTCCATTCTGGTCTCTCAGCTTCTGGACCCAAGTTGAGTTTGGCTGCTATAGGCTATGCAGAGCCGAGGTTGGCTCCATTCTGGTCTCTCAGCTTCTGGACCCAAGTTGAGTTTGGCTGCTATAGGCTATGCAGAGCCGAGGTTGGCTCCATTCGGGTCTCTCAGCTTCTGGACCCAAGTTGAGTTTGGCTGCTATAGACTATGCAGAGCCGAGGTTGGCTCCATTCGGGTCTCTCAGCTTCCGGACCCAAGTTGAGTTTGGCTGCTATAGGCTATGCAGAGCCGAGGTTGGCTCCATTCGGGTCTCTCAGCTTCTGGACCCAAGTTGAGTTTGGCTGCTATTAGGCTATGCAGAGCCGAGGTTGGCTCCATTCAGGTCTCTCAGCTGTAGTTACATAGACCCGAGATCCGATGACAAACTAACCGGACCGGAGTGAAAAGTTTGAATTTTGGGTGTTGGTATTTCGGGTTTGGGTGGACTCGTGAATACCTCTAATGTTTACTCCTCAAACAGTCAAACAGAGATTTTTCTGCAACTGAAATCCTTGGACTTACCGCCGTAGCCTTTTTTCCCAGGTTGCCTAAGTCCAAACTGTAAAATAATAATAAAAAATAACCCCATAAATGGGATGGAAAAACCCTTCCAGTGTCAACTTATATATCTAAAACAAGAAAGTATGTAGAAAAGACAATGGACCAATATATTTATTTTATGGAATCTTTGAGAAATAAAAATCACCAAAATAAAAGCTAGACAGGGAGGGAGAATTGAAAATATCAAAAACAATGAATTTAGAAGTATATACAGTGCATTCGGGAAAGTATTCAGACCTCTTGACTTTTTCAACATTTTGTTACGATACAGCCTTATTCTAAAATTGATTAAACAAAACGTTTTCTCGTCAATCTACACACAATACCCCAAAATGACAAAAAGAAAACAGGTTTATAGAATTTTTTGCAAATGTATAAAAATAATAACGGAAATACCTTTACATAAGTATTCAGACCCTTTGCTATGAGACTTGAAATTGAGCTCAGGTGCATCCTGTTTCCATTGATCATCCTTGAGATGTTTGCACAACTTGATTGGAGTCCACCTGTGGTAAAATCAATTGATTGGACATGATTTGTCTCTATAAGGTCCAACAGTTGAACGTGCAAGTCAGAGCAAAAACCAAGCCATGAGGTTGAAGGAATTGTCCGTAGAGCATCTGAGACAGGATTGTGTCGAGGTCCCCAAGAACACAGTGGTCCCATTCATTCTTAAATGGAAGAAGTTTGGCACCACCAAGACTCTTCCTAGAGATGGCCGCCCGGCCAAATTGAACAATTGGAGGAGAAGAGTTCCTCTGTGGAGAATGGAGAACCTTCCAGAAAGACAACCATCTCTGCAGCACTCCACCAATCAGGCCTTTATGGTAGTGGCCAGATGGAAGCCACTCCTCAGTAAAAGGCGCAACAGCCAGTTTGGAGATTGCCAATATCCACCTAAAGGATTCTCAGACCATGAGAAATAGGAATCTCTGGTCTGATGAAACTCTTTGGCCTGAATGCCAAGCGTCACGTCTGGAGGAAACCTGGCAACATCCCTACGGTGAAGCATGGGAGAGGCAGCATCATGCTGTGGGGATGTTTTTCAGCGGCAGGGACTGGAAAACTAGTCAGGATCGAGGGAAAGATAAAATGAGCAAAGTACAGAGAGATCCATGATGAAAACCTGCGCCAGAGCGCTCAGGACCTCAGACTGGGACAAAGGTTCACCTTCAAACAGGACAACAACCCTAAGCACACAGTCAAAATAAAGAGTGGCTTCGGGGCAAGTCTCTGAATGTCCTTGAGTGGCCCAGCCAGAGCCCGGACTTGAACACGATCAAACATCTCTGGAGAGACCTGAAAATAGCTGTGCAGCGACGCTCCCCATCCAACCTGACAGAGCTTGAGAAGATCTGCAGAGAAGAATGGGAAAAACTCCCCAAATAGAGGTGTGCGAAGCTTGAAGCGTCATACCCAAGAAGACACAAGGCTGTAATCGCTACCAAAGATTCTTCAACAAAGTACTGAGTTAATGGTCTGAATACTTATGTAAAAGCAAAAAATAAATACAAAATGTAATACATTTTAGAATAAGGCTGTAAGGTTACAAAATGTGGAAAAAGTCAAGGAGTCAGAATACTTTCCGAAAGCACTGACATTTGTTATTATGTTTGAACATAGCAAAATGCATAGAATTGGCAGAAATTAGCTTTAAAACAGCATGTTCTCTCAGCTCCATGGCAGAATATGTAGAACTGCATGAAACTTCCATTAAAACTGCAACGTTTTCTCTCACCTGCATGGCAAAATTAGTAGAATTGCAAGAAATTTGCTTTAAATCTGAAAAGATTTATCACAGCTCCACGGAGAAATTTGAGGAAATGTTCTCTAAAATTCAGCCTCGCTGACCATAACCCCTGCCAAGCCCACCACCTTAGCCCCTTTTTAATACAGAAAAAACCCTGGTCTACATCTGCACGAGTTAAACCTACATCGTTGTCTGGCCAAATAGAAGTTGTTCAGAAAACTTTGTTTACCTATAAAATTAAATGAAAATGGTGTAAATAAGGGCAAAACTACATCGTAGCTCAGGGATGGGCAAATGGCTCCCCGAATTAATAATAAATAAAAAGGAACTAATTCGGGGGGTCAACTTACTGTTGAAAGTTAGAATATTAGAATACACAAGGTGTAATTTTGAAATTTAGATGTGTATCAGCAGTCACTGACAGTCACTCAATTAGCCCATGTGAGCTAACCTTTCTTTAGATTGCTAAATGAGTCTAGCCAGCTATCTAAACTAGTAATCATGGTCAAATTACCAACCGGGCATGCAGGGTACATTTTGTTAGTCACTCTCACTCAGATATCATATTAACATGGCATATATTAGGGCAACGTGTAGAATTGCAGGAAATGTGTTATAAAATTACTAAATCTTCCCTCCGCACCATGGAAAAATGTGTAGAATTGCAGCAAATTTGCTTTAAAACGGCCAAATATTCTCTACACCCCATGGCAAAATGTGTAGAATTGCAGGAAATTAACTCACTCCGCTGACAAGAGGGGGCTAAAATATTTTGCCCGCAAGGTGGAGGGGGGCCCCCAAAATGTTTTTGCTTTGGGTCCAGCTCTGACTGCATGTGTGGGTACGGATGTGGGTACACAGACCCACATGCCACTGCTGCCCCTCATGATGAGTTCAGATGTTTTGTTGCCACCACCCCATCAAAGTCACCCATCCCTGTCGTAGCTCATCAGATCAAAACATGTTGCACAGAGAGTCTGAATCTGTCTGCTGTTGCCTGAGGCCTGCATTTAAAAACAACACCCCAGTGATCTATTCAATAACAAGACGAGCACTACCTCCAAAGTACAGACACGTGCGCACACACAAACATACCTGACTTCCACCAGGTCATTGGGCTTGTAGCTGGGGTGAAGGAAAAACCAGACTTTCTTGACAAAGTGATCGATGCTGGGCTCTCTTCTGGAGCCTCTGACGTACACCATCCACTTATGGGTGGACTGGTCATTCTCCTCCCGCTTATCAGGAGGGATATACCTGGGAGACAGGAGGGAGATAATATATTTCAGCCATTTATTTAGCAGCCGTTTTTAGGTAGGAATATGTGGCCCCAGGACCCTGGCATTACTAGTGCCACACTCTTACCAACAGAGCCACATACTGTAGGCCCACCAAAGACATCGAGAGAAAGCAAGGAAGGTAGGGAGAAGGGGAAGAAGAAGGAAAGATAAGGGGAGAAAGAGCGAGAGAAAGAGAGAAAAGTAGAGAATAAAAAACAATGAGAAAACAAAGAGGGCAAGAAAGAATCAGAGAGAGACAGGTATGCAGGAAAGGCTGTCTAGCAAAGCTGTCGGTCACTGTGCACGAGTGCCCCGGTTCTGTTTATTTACCTCGGTTGACAGATGGAGGGGGGGAGAGAGTGACAAAGAGAGGGAGCTGCCGCGCGGGGGGAAAGGAGGAGATAGAAAGACAAGCTGAAGCTCAGACAGAGTTCTCTCTTCTCCCTGGGCGGCCTGTAGCCTCGCGGTTAGAGCGTTGGGCCAGTAATGGAAAGTCAATGGTTCGATTACCAGAGACGACAAGGTGAAAAATCAATGGATGTGCCCTTGAGCAAGGCATTAACCCACATTTTCTCCAGTGACGCCTTACTACTGTGGCTGACCCTGTAAAACAACACATTTCACTGAACCGATCCAGTCAGGGCTCTACAGTGCAACAATTTTACTCGCAAATGCATCTAAATACTATGAAGTGCAACCAGGAACCCTGCCGGCATATGTGAAAATAAAACAGCTTTTATTAAAACAACAGTGCACTTAAACCTTTAAAGACTTAATTAGCACTTATATATACATATATACACCACCGTGTAAAAATGATCAACTTGGATTAGCTAACACAACGTGCCAATGGAAAACAGGTGTGATGGTTGCTGATAATGGGCCTCTGTACACCTATGTAGATATGCCATTGAAAATATGCCGTTTCCAGCTACAATAGTCACTTACAACATTAACAATGTGTACAATGTATTTCTGATCAATTTGATGTTATTTTAATTGATAAAAAATTGGCTTTTCTTTCAAAAACAAGGACATTTCACAGTGACCCCAAACTTTAAAACAGTAGTGTATATAGCTAACATTTGAAATACATTTCATAGAGTAAAGCAAGGTGCTAGTACATGATGAAGCTTTTACAGATAGGGAGCCTAGCTACTTAGTTAAGTCAAGAGACATAAGTAATAATTACTGTTTCATGTCACCGTTATGACACACGTCATAGCCTACTTGTTGTGTTCTAGTCGAGTGTCTCCCTGTAACCCCTAAACACAGGCTTGTGATCCAGGGAGAAAACGTGAGTGATCAGGAGTTCTGTATCAAGTCTGGGCTTGCATGACAGGCACCCAGTTACCCAACTGCTCACTGTGATGGGAGGGAACAAAAACAAGGTGTGCTGACTGCCTACTGAGAAACTCAACTGCAGGGATGCAAACTGGTGAGGGCCCAAAAAGGTGACACTATTTGCCTACATGGACACACACAAAAAAATCTGTAAACTGCAAACTGAAAATGTGCCTATTTTCAGAGTCGGGTGGTGACAATACCAACATTTTACAAACAATGTGATACCAGGCCAAGCGAGTAGTATCCTGATACCACAGGGTTTGCCGATGCCCCTCACACTTTTTACTGCATTTTACTGTATAAAATGCTTTCATCCAAAGGCCTACCTGTGATTGGGCAGGAGGAATATAAACGCATAATGATCTGCATTTTCATTGTGGCAGTAAGGAGAAAACACACTGGGCCTATATGAAACCATTGTTAGCCTACTCTTCAGACAACTCACACACATAGCCACACACTCCCTCCCTCCCTCCCTCCCTCCCTCCCTCTTCCTCTCTCACACACACACCACTCTCTCATTCCCTCTCACACACACACACAATGCTCCCAAAACTTAAGCACCAAACAGAATTTAAGGAACATAATTTTTTTTTTAAATGTAGCTTATAATTACATTGACACGGCATATATATATGCATCCTACCTTTGAAGCATGTCCTTGAGTTGGCTACATATCCCTTTTCAGCTTTTCCTGTGCCATCAAAATTTGTGCATAGCCAATTGGTACCATGTTGTTAGCTAGCTAGCCAGGTAACATGACTAAACAAGGTTGTTTGCTATCAAACCAAAAACGTGCGACCAGCAAGTAGTTTAAAACGGCCAGCGACAGGGTTTATAAAATTATATAAAATGTGCGCCAATTGGCGGTAGAAAGGGGAGAAGGTAGCTCCGCTGGTTTGGGTTAGAAACTTGTGGTTTTCAGTGATGTAAAGGTGCAATCATGGCTGTCACTGTTTTTCCTCTATGGCAGTGGCATTCTGCCTAGTCCGACTGGCCTGCTTGTTCCTACAGGAGAAAGTAAAAGGTACGTATCCACCTCCCTCGTGCTGCGAGCCGCCCCAATAATAAAACAAATGTAACAACAGAAAACGCTGTCTGTACACCGCAGCGTGCCATCACGGCTAAACAACATTAAAACTGATGGAGATGAGCAGAAAGAAAAGACAGAGAAGCAGCTGAGTAGACTAAGGGCTGGTTAGGGGATGTGGATGGCTGCTCACAGCTAAATAACATTAAAACTGATGGAGATGAGCAGAAAGAACGGACTGAGAGAAGCAGCTGAGTAGGGTAAGGGCTGGTTAGGGGATGTGGATGGCTGCTCACAGCTAAATAACATTAAAACTGATAGAGATGTGCAGAAAGAACAGACTGAGAGAAGCAGCTGAGTAGACTAAGGGCTGGTTAGGGGATGTGGATGGCTGCTCACAGCTAAATAACATTAAAACTGATAGAGATGTGCAGAAAGAACGGACTGAGAGAAGCAGCTGAGTAGACTAAGGGCTGGTTAGGGGATGTGGATGGCTGCTCACAGCTAAATAACATTAAAACTGATGGAGATGTGCAGAAAGAACGGACTGAGAGAAGCAGCTGAGTAGGGTA
This sequence comes from Oncorhynchus clarkii lewisi, assembly GCF_045791955.1. Classification (NCBI taxonomy): domain Eukaryota; kingdom Metazoa; phylum Chordata; class Actinopteri; order Salmoniformes; family Salmonidae; genus Oncorhynchus; species Oncorhynchus clarkii. The sequence continues at coordinate 40,121,977 of NC_092166.1, forward strand.
AGGGCTGGTTAGGGGCTGCGGATGGCTGCTCACAGCTGTTACACCTGATATTGGATGAAGCACTCATCACGCTCTACACTGGTATTTGTAGACCGCGTAGGGATGCATTCTGTGCTCAGTCATGAACGGGGATATCAGAAAGATACACCATTATATTTAGTGATCACACGGGAGAAAATCTGTTCACGTGTCTCTCTGATTGGTCAATGGGCGATACAGTCTTGGGTCTGCGCACTTTTTTACGGATCTACACGATTCATGTGGATGACCTATTTAGACATCCAAACTGAACATTTTGCCTAAAAGTGATGAGTTTGCAACCCTGCAACTGTATAACAAGGGATTGCAACACACTGCTGTTGTTCATGTCTTCCTGTATCTGTCACAAAGGACTAGAAACATTGTGAAATGATTTAGAAAGTTCACTGTGTCAAAAAAAAGAATGGGACCACTGAAAAGCTCTCAGATTCTACTGAGTAAAAAAAGTGAAACACTCATTGATAACGTCATTCACGTACTTGGAGACATTTCCCACCACGATGGTCTTCTTTATGTAGAGCCTGGAAGCCTCATCTCCTGTATTGTGGTAGGGCACCCTCTGCTCCCCCACGTCTGACGACAGCACACCTGACGACGGGATGCCAAACGTGTCCTACAACAAAGGAGACAGTCATAGTATTCATGTTAGAGGGTGTATCAGAAGCCTTTTACCTCTGCAGTAATAACCACGAGGGTCATCATATGACTGCCTTCCCAAAGGTGCGTCTCAATAATCTACAGTGCTCCCTCTCTTCAGCTCCTTTGCCTCATCTGCATAGGTCTGAAAAGACAGGATGGGTGAATGCAATTTGCTTATAGGGTTTTCAGATCAATACAGATGAAGGAAAGGAGACGGGGAGAGGAAGCCACTTCAGACTCCAGAGTCCACTCACCTTCCCTGTGTTGCGGCCCGGCCTGCGCTCCTGCCTGCCCCTGTCCTCTCTCCAGGCCCCCTCCCCGTCCCTATCCGGCCCCTCACCCTGTTGGGACAGGGACTCAGACTCCGAGGGCCCCAGGGAGTGGGCGTCCGAGCCCTGGTTGAGAGGGGAGGAGGAGCGGGAGGGTGACTCCAGGAAACGCTTGATGGCCGGGTGGTTCAGCACCGCCGGGTCGCTCTTGGATGCCTGCTGGTAAACGTAGGAAAGGAGAGGAAGTTGTAGGATTTATAGTTGTTGAATACAAAGTGGGTACAAATAAAAAATTTGACTTAAAACAACCTTACCTCTTGGAGCTTGGGCACCCCAGCGTTGGCATAGTAATTGGCCACGATACAGGCTCTGAGCTTGTCCATCATTCGCCTGGCCTCATTCAGACGCTGTAACAGACAAATGAACAGCAACACTGAAACTTTCTCCTGCAGTATAAACGTGTAATTAACCTTTCTCCTATAGCATGTAAGTAGCCAAGCGGCTAAGGAGTTGGACCTGTAGCCGAAAGGTGGCCAGTTTGATTCCTAGGCCGGGCCTTGGAAAAAGGGTGGAATTGATCTGGCAAATGGATGGCTGCTGCGTTGGGCCCTTGAGCAAGGCCCTTAACTGCACAACCTGCTCTCCATCCAGGGGCGCTGCACTGCAGCTTGACCATGTGCTCATCTCAACTGTATGTGTGATGTGTGCTGTCTGAGGGTGTTAAGAACGGAGAAGACACATTTCCATTGTTCTCTGTAACATATGGACAATAAAGTAGTATTGTATTAGAGCTGGGAGATATGGACAAAAATTCATATCGCAATAAATGTAACTATTTTGCTCGATACCAACAAATACAACACACTATTATTATTTTTTTATGGACAGTTACTACTTAGCGCATTAGCGGCAGGGGTCTAGACAACATTTTTCCAGTGCCAAGTAAGACAACTGAGATGGTAGCCTATGACTCAAAAGGTAAGCTATTGCATCTAACATATCCAGGAAAAACATGATTGATATTTGGATGTGCAACCTGTCTAAACAGGATCCAAAATGATCCAACTTATTTCTGGCTCTGCGGAGATGAATTGTCCGACATCTTTGTGCATATTGACCTAGGCTACACCTTTTATTCACCACCTGAGGAAGTGAGAACTCTTTAGATAGGTTGATTACTCAAAATATGATATTGTTGCTAGATAGATGAACCAATTAGCTTACATGGCTATCAATAAATACAATGTCTGACAAAAACTTTCAAGCACTAGGTCTAGGCTAATTGATGTAGGCCTATTACCAACAAATGGCATGCTCTGCTCAGCTCCACTCCGCGGGCGTATCACTTTACCCCTACCCATATGGGTCTTACACATCAAGTCAGTACTGGTGCCCCGTCCATATAGTAAAATGATCGTTACTCATTGTGTATTATTTTCTATATTTTTCTCTCTGCATTGTTGAGAATGGCCCGTGAGTGAGCATTTCACTGTTAGGCTACCTGTTGTTTACAAAGACAATTTGGATTTGAACAGCAGGGCCGCACACAAGTGACATTGTGGGTAATTTGCCTATTCCTATTTGCTGTAGCCTATTTCAATAAATGTGCTATATAGATTTGCAAAACAAATATGTAAAAAACTGTTTTTTCATGTCATTATGGGGTATTGTGTGTAGACTGATAAGGAAAATGTTTGATTTAATCCATTTTAGAATAAGGCTGTAAGGTAACAAAATGTGGAAATAGTAAAGGGGTCTGAATACTTTTCAAATGCACCGTATACCCTTAATCCTCCCCCCCAAAAAATACATTCCTCTCTTCACCATACTGCAGCACCCTAACCAAACCCTTACCCTACATCTTACCCTAAACCGGGATGGTATCCTAACCCCATACCGGGTTCATATCCAAATCCCAACCCTCCCCATACACTAACACAACACACTCTTTCCCCTCCATACTGAGCAGCACCCTAACCAAACCCTTACCCTACATCTTACCCTAAACCGGGATGGTATCCTAACCCCATACCGGGTTCATATCCAAATCCCAACCCTCCCCATACACTAACACAACACACTCTTTCCCCTCCATACTGAGCGGCACCCTAACCAAACCCTTACCTTACCTCTTACCCTAAACCGGGATGTTATCCTAACCCCATACCGGGTTCATATCCAAATCCAAATCCCAACCCTCCCCATACACTAACACAACACACTCTTTCTCCTCTTTGAGCCCACCCCTCTCTATATTCATGTATTGTTTAGTCATGTTTAGTTTTGACTCCTATTTAGTTTTTTCTTTCTCATTTCTAAAATTGTAAAGTGACGTTGGGTCCTTGAAACATACTACTTAAGTCTAATGTATTATTATGACCATAAATATTATTATATATCACTATGTTTTAAGGGTACATAATCACGATAGGACAAAGGTTGACATCGCCCAAACCTAGTACCATGAACTCAATATTAACAGGTGAGAAATACAGTTGAAGTCAGAAGTTTACATACACTTAGGTTGGAGTCATTAAAACTTGTTTTTCAACCACTCCACAAATGTTTTGTTAACAAACTATAGTTTTGGCAAGTTGGTAAGGACATCTACTTTGTGCATGACAAAAGTCATTTTTCCAACAATTGTTTACAGACAGGTTATTTCACTTATAATTCACTGTATCGCAATACCAGTGGGTCAGAAGTTTACATGCACTAAGTTGACTGTGCCTTTAAACAGCTTGGAAAATTCCAGAAAATGATATCATGGCTTTAGAAGCTTCTGATAGGCTAATTGACATCATTTGAGTCAATTGGAAGTGTACCTGTGGATGTATTTCAAGGCCTACCTTCAACCTCAGTGCCTCTTTGCTTGACATCATGGGAAAATCAAAAGAAATCAGCCAAGACCTCAGAAAACAAATGGTAGACTTCCACAAGTCTGGTTCATCCTTGGGAGCAATTTCCAAACGCCTGAAGGTACCACGTTCATTTGTACAAACAATAGTACGCAAGTATAAACACCATGGGACCACACAGCTGTCATTCCGCTCAGGAAGGAGACGTGTTCTGTCTCCTAGAGATGTAAGTACTTTGGTGCGAAACGTGCAAATCAATCCCAAAACAACAGCAAAAGGACCTTGTGAAGATGCTGGAGGAAACAGGTACAAAAGTATCTATATCCACAGTAAAACGACTCTATATCGACATAACCTGAATGGCTGCTCAGCAAGGAAGAAGCCACTGCTCCAAAACCGGCATAAAAAAGCCAGACTACAGTTTGCAACTGCACATGGGGACAAAGATAGTACTTTTTGGAGAAATGTCCTCTGGTCTGATGAAACAAAAATAGAACTGTTTGGCCATAATGTCCATCGTTATGTTTGGAGGAAAAAGGGGGAGGCTTGCAAGCCTAAGAACACCATCCCAACCGTGAAGCACGGGGGTGGCAGCATCATGTTGTGGGGGTGCTTTGCTGCAGGAGGGACTGGTGCACGTCACAAAATAGATGGCATCATGAAGTAGGAAAATTATGTTATGGAAGTTAAAGCTTGGTCGCAAATGGGTCTTCCAAATGGACAATGACCCAAAGCATACTTCCAAAATTGCTTAAGGACAACAAAGTCAAGGCATTGGAGTGGCCATCACAAAGCCCTGACCTCAATCCTATAGAAAATTTGTGGGCAGAACTGAAAGAGCGTGTGCGAGCAAGGAGGCCTACAAACCTGACTCAGTGACATCAGCTCTGTCAGGAGGAATGTGCCAAAATTCACCCAACTTATTGTGGGAAGCTTGTGGAAGGCTACCCGAAACATTTGACCCAAGTTAAACCATTTAAAGGAAATGCTACCAAATACTAATTGAGTGTATGTAAACTTCTGACCCACTGGAAATGTGATTAAATAAATAACAGCTGAAATAAATCATTCTCTCTCCTATTATTCTGACATTTCACATTCTTAAAATAAAGTGGTGATCCTAAGTGACCTAAGACAGGGAATTTTTACTAGGATTAAATGTCCGGAATTGTGAAATACTGAGTTTAAATGTATTTGGCTTAGGTGTATGTAAACTTCCGACTTCAACTGTACATGATATACTCACAGAAAGCTGTGCCTCTACTCTAACTAGAACAGTAGTTGTCTTGAAAAATGTATTTTTCCCAATGAATCTCTCCCTCCTCCTCTGTGCGCACAGTGGGGAGAGGAAGAGAGAGTGGCTTGCTCACACAGCAGCCAAAACAGGGACAGGCAGATCATTTCATAGCAGGCTATTAATGTTGACCAAATGATGGTTGTGGAACAATCTACAGGAACGTTGGACAGCACAATCACCGTAAATTACTGAGCAAAATGCTTTGGTAAGTGAAGGTGATTTCGGTGTCAGTCATTTTTGGTTTATCATCCCAGCTCTATATTGTACATTGTAATTGCACACAATTAAAGGTAATAAATATGAAAACAGAGTGTTTGTCTTTGCATGCATTTAAGGTGTTCGTACTTTTGTACCCTCATGGTTCTGACATGATACTCATTCAGTAGATGAAGTTAACAGTTACCTGTCCGATCACTTCGATCTCATGTTCTTTGTTCTTCATCTCCAAAGAGAACTGGTCTTTGATAATGGCCTCAATCTTCTGCACCGTAGCTTCCCTCGCTGGCAAGTTTTAAAAAAGTATGAAAACGCAGACAGAGTGAGCTAGGTCACATGTTAGCATCATCCTAAAGATACTGTGAACCAGTAATTGTCCATACAGCCTAAGTTCACAAGTACAGGAAGGCTTTAATAGTACAATAGCATGTGTGGTAGAACTTCCAGTCTTACCATTTTGTTCCACTACTTTGTGTCGCTTGTTCTCCTGAACCTGTGAGATGTCTTCATAGTCTGGGTCCTTGTCTTCAATCTTCCTCTTGATGCCTGACATGATTGACTGAGAGATAGAGATAGACAACGGCAATGTGTAAATTCAACCGCTGTGCTCTGGTAACCATGTCCCTGTTGCTTGCTCTATGATATATGCTAGATATATTTATCACTAACTAAAATGGAGAAGATGCTGGCAGTAAGCTTTTTTTTTATCTTGTAGCAGCAACAATTGCTGAGTTCTCAATATTATTCCAGGTAATCAAATAACAACCTAGCTTGTTATAAGTTTATTACATTCCCTACATGGTATTTGTGCAGTTCACAAACAATAATGTATGAAATCACTGCACCTGCTAGCCTAGCATGTTAGCTAGCATAATATGTCAAAAGGGGAATAAGTGCTAACGGAAAATAAAAAACATTGCCCGTTTCCAACAACAAACCCCACAAAACATGGCATTCTATTGAATGGTTTTGGATTTTTTCCTTTTCTAAATTATATGTACAGTGGCTAGCTAGATGTTCTAATGTAGCATATATCTAGCTAGTTAGCTAGCTAACTAGCTAGCCAGCCATCTAACTGGGATCTATGCAAAAATGTAGCATTAAGCATAGCTATGCAGGTGCTAAATGCTAGCTAGCATAACATGGAGCAAGTCGGATCACTCTGCTACTCGACCCTGATGTCTAGAAAGGCCTTTGAACTACAGTAACGACGTTATTAGCGAGCAGCTAGCTAGCATTGTTTCGTGGTACACCAGTGATTTGTGAAAACACTTTGCTACCAAACTTGACAATGCAGTCATCTATGGTACATTTACCCATTACGATAACATTATATTGGAATAATTTACCCACTCACACAACATACCCCAATGTTCGACAGTTTACCCTACCTCACGCTCGTGGTGCAGGAACTGGGAGGCGTGCTGGAGAAAGTTGCTAGCAGGCTAACTAGCTAGCTGAACGTGTGTTGTGATTCTGTTTGCAAGCAAGCCGATACGCCCGCTTCTGTAGTTTAATAATTACTTTTCTGCGGACGTTGCTATATAAAGTGAGTTTTCATTCAAAGCTAGCTATCTATGTTTGTTAATGTTTTGCTTGGTTTGTAGAGTCTCGAGCTAGCCCCATGGCATTCGCCTGCAAACAGATGGGCCTTGCGATTCCTGCGATGAACCAGAGGGGGGCACTAGAAAACAGAATCATAATCCAGACTGCACTGAATACAGTGACCTGCCTTACACTGTACAGTAAGTATCCTTATAATAATTTAACTTCAAACTGAAGAAATAGGGAAATAATGTAACTAATGTCATAAAACACATCACACACAATCAAGAAGTTATTGAAACATCTTTACTTTTCTTTTTGGCCCTTTGCTTTCCCTCAAAAGACTGCAGTCAGCTTTACCCACTTCAAATAGTTTGTAAACACACTATACAGTGGCCAAGGGTTTCTAATGCCAAGACCATATCCTACTTGACTTATTTGTTTATAAAATAGAAAACAATCTGGCTTGTGCCACATCTGTTTGGTACAGTAACCCTAACAATATTGTATAAATATGCCCTGAAATGGAATCACCACATATAAATCCATAGGTTCATAACAGTGCATGTGGGTGAGATGAGATGTGAGAAGAATCGCAAACTGGTGCCAAATGTCTGCATCACAGACTGAATTTATTAGATCACACAGTCAAATTAATTGTAAAGATGTCATAGATACAAATTGATCTTCATAAACCTTTGAGACACAGTTTTTATTCTCCAGTATGAAATCCGTGTGGGTTTATTGCTATATAATCTGAGAAAAATGTCTGGGGTTTTGATGTAATGCCTCAACATTAGAATAAAAATAAAAGGAATTGAATCCTGGGCAATAGTGGTATGCTTATCTTAAATAATAATAATCTGTAATCCCGGCATGTTTCAAACTGCCACTATTGTCCTTGTTCCCAATAACTCCAAGGTAACCTGCCTAAATGATTATCTGTGATCTGTAATTAGGAAGTGCTTTGAAAGGCTGGTCATGACACACATCAACACCATCATCTTAGATACCCTGGACCCACTCCAATTCGCACACTGCCCCAACCGATCCACAGATGACGCAATCTCTATTGCACTTCACACTGCCCCAACCAATCCACAGATGACGCAATCTCTATTGCACTTCACACCTCCCCAACCGATCCACAGATGACGCAATCTCTATTGCACTCCACACTGCCCTTTCCCACCTGGACAAGAGAGGAAATAACTATGTGAGAATGCTGTTCAAAGACTACAGTTCAACACCATAGTCCCCTCCAAGCTCATCACCAACCTGGGGAACCTGGGGAACCTGGGACTGAACACTTCCCTCTGGAACTGGATCATAGACTTCCTGACAGAACGGCGGTGAGGGTGAGTGTAGGCAACAACACTGATGATGCGAAGGTGGTAGGCCTGATCACCAACGGGGATGAGAGCCTACAGGGAGGAGGTCAGAGACTTTGCTGAGTGCCATGGCAACAACCTCCCCCCTCCGTCAGTAAGGCCAAGGAGCTAATCGTGGACTACAGGAGAAAGAGGGGAGAGCACGCACCTATCCACATCGCTGGGCTGGAGTTGAGTGGGTCGAGAGATTCAAGTTCCTTGGCGTCCACATCGCTAAGGACTTAACATGATCTACACAAACCCGCACAGTCATGAAGATGGCACGCACCATTGAGAGCATATTGACAGGCTGCATCACTGCTTAGTATGGCAAATGCACCACCCTCGACCACAAAGCACTATAGACGGTGGTGCAGACAGCCCAGTACATCACTGGGACCGAGCTCCCTGCCATCCAGGACCTCTATACCAGGCGGTGTCAGAGGAAGGCGCGAGAAATTTACAAATACTCCAGCCTCCCAAGCCATAGACTGTCCACTCTGCTATTGTCTGGAATACAGTACCAAAGCTTCAACTCTCCGGCCAACAGGCTCTGAGACAGCTTCTAGCCCCAAGCCATAAGACTGCTAAATAGTAAATTAATGGCTACCCGGACTATCTACACTGACCCTATCTTGCACAGGCTATATGCACACGCACACTTACATTACACTGACACTTCATACAACACACACACACACACACACACACACACACACACACACACACACACACACACACACACACATACCAACTCAACACAAACACACATACACACAAACTATTTTACGCTCATCATATGGTGTTGCTACTCTGTTCTTTATTTTACTCTAATTATTGAAGGAAGTGACTAGGCATCTATCCTGATGCCTAGTCACTTCCTTCATGTACTGTATGTATTTAACACTAATAGCTCATACCCCAGCACATTGACCTGGTACTGCTCCCTGTATATAGCTCCATACTTTTTGCCCCACTGTATTGTATTGCAATATGTCATATAAGAACTGCACACCACGTTCAGTATAGAGAATAACTTTATTGATGCTTCATTTACACAAGCCAGCAATTACAGTCCGACATACTATAGCTCAGACAGTCCACGCTAATTTTCAGAAGAAACAGAAGAACCAAGGCGAAAGAGAGATTTGAATATCACATCATACATACTTTAATTTAATGTTGTTTCCTTAATATCAGAAAGACAGATTTTAATCCAATATTGTCTTATTCCAGGCACAAAGGATTGCATTCTCTAGGTGGAACTAGCCCTCATCTTGTACACAAATTCATAAATCCATAGCTCAAATCCAGGGTTCCCATGAAAGCAAGTTCAAAACATCACCTTAGGGATTTGATCTGGGCCAAATGCCTAACTCTGCATTTACATCCTTCAATCACTTCTCCCCTTGAGAGTCATCCAATATAGAGCAGACGACTTACCTGTGGCAGACTGTCAAAAACAAGCATCACTCATCAACAACACACACAATCCCAGCATTCGCCACCACAACAAGAAACAACAAGTCTCTCTTGCTCAACTATGACACAAAACACTGGAATGCAGATTAAGCTAACATGCCTCACATTTTCTTTCACTTTGATTTATTTAGTAAAAACGTAATTGAGAAACAAAACAGTTCCTTACCCTTGACCCAATAACGTAGTGCATGTTCCTCTACCCCCCCCCCCCCCCTTTCTCTCCCTGTGTTGATCTTGATCTGACATATTATAGTTGTGGCAGACCAGTACGAGGCGCTGACAGGCTCCATTCACCCCACTCACATACGTCACATGAAAGCAAATAGCATTTACTGATACAGTAATAAAAGGAAATTAAAAAAAATCATATTTACATTGTGATATAATAGTAAAAGTGCACAATTGGGGCTCTCGGATACAAAAAAAAAACAGCAAAAAGACACAAACCATATGCAAAGAAGGATGACAGAACATTTGAATAAAAATGTGGCAAAGAGAAGGCCTCAACGTCACCGTATCACAGCAATACATCAATTCACAGCAATTAATCTCTTATTCTAACGACACCAAAAGTAAAAGGCGACTTTTACTGACCAGAATCAAGACTTACAATTACCACCATCACACCTGCCAATCAATCATATCCTGTGAGTTAATACACAGGTGTCAGCTCGGTAAAGCCAACGGCCCACACACCTGGAGGTTTCCATGGTTACCCCGAGCTACATTGTGTACATGAGCTATACATTGTATGAGTATACAGGTGAGAGGTGCCATTGTCTATGTATGGCACAGAGTTCTATAGAATTTGCATATATGAGGCAAGGCCACTGGGTAAGCAGCACAATAGTAAACAGACTGTTATGATATAAAGCTATAACTGGTTTACATATAATAAAAATCACCCAATATACCACTCACTTATAACAGTCTTTGAGATTTCATCTACTAAGGCATCTGATATCGAGTGCTGTTTCTAGGCAGGCCGCTATTGGGCCCCCAACCCATGGCAAAATGTGTAGAACTGCATGAAATTAGCTTTAATAATGCAACATTTGCTCTCTGCAAACCAAATCTCGCTTTGGGCCCCCAAAATGCTAGAAAACGGCCCTGCTGATATTGACTAAATCACCCACACACCCAACATCCAAACCAACTATCTAAACTCTATGTGGCAACAAGCACACCACCAAGCACAAGGTATAACATCAGCACACATATCCAACAGTCAAAAATACAAATATAATTTAATAAATTGAACAACAACAAAAAAATCAGTGTGTGTGTGTGTGTGTGTGTGTGTGTGTGTGTATAGCAAAGATTCAAGGGAATTATGATGAGTGTCAGTGATAAGAGGTAGGATATGAGAAGAGGAAAGAGATGATATGGAAAGAGTAAGTAAGGGAACCTCTAACAGGAAAAGGAAATAGGAGTCAGCGGAATCAGAGTTCAGACCACAGCAGGAGGTAGCTTCCTAAAATGAATGTCATTTGAAATTAGTGGCAATGAGACAAAAGACGACAATGAAAATAAGACGTTTCGTTCTATTTGGACATGGCCTCTGTTTTTGGATAAGCATAGGCCAGCTTGTTTTGTTTTATACCAAACAATCACTGCTTAACGACATATAAAATTGAAGTCATGGAACCACATTCCTACCCTCTGGCATCCAGGTGCTTGATACATTCCATGATACTGTTCCAATTTCCATGATACTATCAAGTGGTTACGAAGAAAGAGGAAGCCATTTTAAGATGGTTGGAATGCATATTGCCTTTTAAAACTGGGTTCTAAGAATTACTGTACCACCCCTTGTCAATCAGTGGCAGATTCCTATGAATTTCTCTCAAGTCTGAATCAAAGCTTTCCTGTTCACTATCACAATTCACTATCTGTCAGTACTTGTCCACCTGAACACCTGAAGGTTAAGGAGATAATCTCTAAAAGCAACACTTTGTTTCATCCACTATCATGACTCCCTATCTGTCCATCAAAGATTGTGCTCTTTGATGTGCAGATAGAGACTATCTCTGGTTCTTAGGAAGAGGAGACGAGGAGCTGCTACTGGCACAAGAATGCATGTGGCCTACACACTGCTGCTAGGCATGTATAGGGCTGTTACAGTGACCATATTACCGCTGTACCGCCGTTCACAAGTCATGACCACAGTCAAATTCCACGTGACTGTTTAGTCACGGTAACTAGGCTTCTCCAAAAGTGCACTCTGATGCTGCTGGTGGTCATTAGTAGCCTACCAAACGTGCTAACTGCCTGGTACTCAGCACTCTATTGTCCCTATAATCACTCTGACATCAATGCAAATGTGATCGGAAAATCAAATCAAACACTTCATGAGAGACCATGAGCTCACGTTGCGCAACATTTCTATAGGCTATGCAATTGTGTGAGAAAACAGAGTGATGGCTTCTACTAAAAAGAGGAGGCTCCCATCAGTTTTCTATAGACTAGGCCTACTATATTTATTTCTCAACCTTCCTATTATTAAGCACAATGCTTATCTTTACAACAGGAGTACAGCATACCTGGCAGGCATGAAAATTAACCATGTGGAAAAGAGTCCTCCATTCGCTATTTAAGTGCATAGATGACACATATTTTTTCCCCTGCCCCTGTTCTGAGACAAGTGTATGATAATGGTTCATTCAAAATCAAAACTAATTTCACACATATATTATTTAGTATATGTACAGTAAAGACAAAAATTAAGAATAGTCTGATAACAAATTAAGAATAGTCTGAGAACAATATTATCACTTGTGAATGGTGTATTATCACTTGTGAATGATGCCCAGTGTGTCCAGTAAGACAAGAAACAGTGCATGCCGTTTTTTGGTGAATTTTTCAAATCATAGTCGCACACCTAAATTAGCCTAGCCCATAGGCCTATATGTTTTGATAAGGTTAGAATTACAACTCAAGTGGTCAAATAACTTCTTAGAATTAAGCACATGAATCCCCTTTACAACCGGTGTGGAGAATAACTGACATACATAGGCGGCTTGTGAGTTCCATGTTTGGGGAAGATAATAAAGCATTACAATCATAATCACATTTGCGGTCCCTCTTCATATCATGTTTCTTTAGACCTGTCTAAAATAAATTATGGATTAATTGTGAAGGTGTATGCCATATTAAATGGATTTATTAAGACTTTTAAAATGTGTATATATTCCAAAGATCTGCATCAGTGGCTTGTAGGCTGTAAGTGGAAGCCAGGAGATGCTAAATGTGTTTATGTTAATTAACGGTTAATTACCGTGACACCGGCAGTTATTTGCTTGAAAATCACCGGCCGACAAAATGTCATGACCTCCACAACCCTGGCGCATGTCTGCCTGCTCTGATCTGATCCTGCCACGGGCTCCATGAAGGCTCTATCTAAACACAGACATAGTGGTGTCTGGAGGCATACCAGCCAGTCTATGGTTTGGTTTTACATTGAACAACCACCTTAGCAAAGTCAACTGGCAGGCATAGATGGATCTGGAGTAGCATAGCAGGAATACCACAATACCAGCACCAGAGTGTTGCTTCATGGGACAATAAGGAAACAAGTGAAACTGAAACTGGGGCTGTGGTCTGAATTTCTAAATTAGTTGCTTCTTGAGAGGAAAAAAAAGGGTTGAGAGTGTGTGCATGTCTATTTGCACCCTTTTTAGAGAGCACGTGTCTGAAGAATCTTTTTGTGTGAGTGAATGTCTTTTAAATCATGTTTATGTACAAGCCTGTGTGTTTGTGTGTGTGTTTGTGGGGTCAGGGCCGGTGGTGGAACTTCTCGTTGTAACGATGGATGGTGACACAGCCGTGGTAAGAGATGGGGCGAGGCATGGCCGCCACGCCGGTGATGATGCCCGTTGCCGGGTCGTAACACAGGATGGAGTCAGAGGCCTCGCCGTTCTCACCCCGCCCACCCAGGATGAAGATCTTCCCATTACACACCGACATTCCACAGCTCTCCTGGAGAGAGACAGAGAGAGAGAGAGAGAGAGAGAGATAGGGAAAGGAGAGAGAGTGAGCAAGAGGGAGGGAAAGGAGAGAGCAAGAGACAGAGAGAGCAAGAGAGAGCGAGAGAGTCAGGGAAATATGCATCACCACGGTTGACTTATCGGGGGCTTGACAAAACAAAAACAACTTATTTTTGTGAAATCAAAAAGCTCCAGTTATGATGTAAGGTCAACATTGTATTTGTTTTCATAGACCATTATTACGTGCAAAACCTCATAGTAGCTCTGAAGTCGAAATGAAACAGAATTTCCAGTGTCTCTGTGCCATAAATGAAATCCTTACCTGTTTGCTGAAGGTGTGCACCACGTGCATCCAGTAGTCCTCCGCAGGGTCGTAGCAGAAGATAGACTTGGTTAGACCACCTGACACATAGATCAGGTTGTTCAGGGAGACCGCCGTGATGCAGCGCTTAGCGATGGGGATGCTTGCCCTTAGCGCCCAGGTGTCTGCCTCTGGATCATAGCACTGGACCTAGAGAGATCACGTGGATTGAGTGATTAATGATTGATTGATTCTTTTTGGTTTGAAAAAGTGTGGTATGAAACATAGCTTTGAAAGGATAATTGGACTCAGAACATAATGCCTGAAAACCTTATGAAGTACAACATTTATTGTCTTGGTGAAACACTAAGAAACAGATTTATACACTGCTCTTTCCCTGACATAGACTGACCAGGTGATCCCTTATTGATGTCACCTGTTTTATCCACTTCAATCAGGTTAAAGAAGGATTTTTAAGCCTTGAGACAATTGAGACATGGATTGTGCACGTGTGCCATTCAGAGGGTGAATGGGCAAGACAAAAGTGCCTTTGAACGGGGTATGGTAATAGGTGCCTTTGAACAGGGTATGGTAATAGGTGCCTTTGAACGGGGTATGGTAATAGGTGCCTTTGAACGGGGTATGGTAATAGGTGCCTTTGAACAGGGTATGGTCATAGGTGCCTTTGAACGGGGTATGGTAATAGGTGCCTTTGAACGGGGTATGGTAGTAGGTGCCTTTGAACGGGGTATGGTAGTAGGTGCCTTTGAACGGGGTATGGTAGTAGGTGCCTTTGAACGGGGTATGGTAATAGGTGCCTTTGAACGGGGTATGGTAGTAGGTGCCTTTGAACGGGGTATGGTAGTAGGTGCCTTTGAACGGGGTATGGTAATAGGTGCCTTTGAACGGGGTATGGTAATAGGTGCCTTTGAACGGGGTATGGTAATAGGTGCCTTTGAACGGGGTATGGTAGTAGGTGCCTTTGAACAGGGCATGGTAATAGGTGCCTTTGAACGGGGTATGGTAATAGGTGCCATGCGCACTGCTTTGAGTGTGTCGCTGCTGGGTTTTTAATCAAGAATGGTCATTATACCCTGATGAAGACAGCTTGTCTGTCGAAACGTTGGTTATTCAATTATTGCATTTGAGCTCCTAGAGTGTGCGGCTCTCCTTTCCCTTTTTCATGTACATCAAGAACGGTCAACAACCCAAAGGGCATCCAGACAATTTGACACAACTGTGAGAAGCATTGGAGTCAACATGGGCCAGCATATCCCTGTGGAACGCTTTCGACACCTTGTAGTTCATGCAGACAAATTGAGGCTGTTCTGAGGGCAAAAGGGGGGATGCAACTCAATATTAGGAAGGTGTTCCAAATGTTTTGTACACTCAGTGTAAATCCCTGGGTTAATTTAAATGCTATAAAAATAAAGAGAGTCGCACACTCTATATATAAACTCCCAGTCATTTATTGGGTAAATCACCAACGTTTCGGCATCACTGTGCCTTCTTGACGAGTCCGCGACTCTCTTTATTGTTGTAGCTTATAGTTTATACGCTGTTAGTCAGCACCTCAACATAAAATAATTTTCTCTGGGTGTGCGCCAGCTCATGTTTTTTATTTGACTTAAATGCTGAAATATATCTGTCAGTTGACGGAAGTCAGCGCTGGAATTTAAGGCAAGATATGCAAATGTTGTTCTGTGGTCTGCATCTGGTCCTAGACACTGTGAAGGCTGGAGGCAAAACCCTCCATCTCTCTTACCTCCTTTCTCTCCCTTCCCCTTTTATCAATTTTAGGTGCTGCTTTCCCTGTTTCACACCTGGTAGTTTGGTGGATGGGACTATCAGCTCTCTGTAACCTAGAGGGCAACCAGTGGGTCCATCTCCTCTATACCATGTTTCCTGTAGCATGGCAATGTCTGTATTTCTAATTTCTTTGGAGAAGTCCAAGTTCCTGCTCTTTAGGCCAAAGGCAGATGACCTCAGGCCAGGATGAGATGGCGAAGGCTTTGTGTTCCAAAAAGTTGCCAATGTTGTTAGTCGTATGGGGGTTGGGACTGTATGCCTGCTCACGGCCTGGGCTTATGTGTGACTTTCATGTTGAGGCCCTCTTTGCGGGTGTGGGGGGCATGGGGTGGGCAGGAAGGGCATAGGTCTGATCTGAGGGGGCCTATATGGGGTTTGGGCATGGTTGGTTTGGGGGGGGGGGGGGGGGGGGGGGGGGGTTATTGATTGGTTGGGGTAAGGGTGTGGCTGGTGGTGCTGTGGTTCCGCTGGTCTGGGCAGGGTGTCTGTTGATCTGTTGCTTCTGTGTGAAGTGTTGGGGCTGCGGTTGATGGGCGATGTCCTTTAGGGTCTTGGTGAAGTTGGGCACTGCTGCCTATAGGTGGACCTGGTCATAGAGGCTGTTCTAGTCCAGGGTGGAGTGGTGAGCACTGCTGCCTATAGGTGGACCTGGTCATAAAGGCTGTTCTAGTCCAGGGTGGAATGGTGAGCACTGCTGCCTATAGGTGGACCTGGTCATAGAGGCTGTTCTAGTCCAGGGTGGAATGGTGAGCACTGCTGCCTATAGGTGGACCTGGTCATAAAGGCTGTTCTAGTCCAGGGTGGAATGGTGGGCACTGCTGCCTTGTAGAGGTGGACCTGGTCATAAAGGCTGTTCTAGTCCAGGGTGGAGTGGTGAGCACTGCTGCCTATAAGTGGACCTGGTCATATAGGCTGTTCTAGTCCAGGGTGGAGTGGTGGGCACTGCTGCCTATAGGTGGACCTGGTCATATAGGCTGTTCTAGTCCTGGGTGGAGTGGTGGGCACTGCTGCCTATAGGTGGACCTGGTCATAGAGGCTGTTCTAGTCCAGGGTGGAGTGGTGGGCACTGCTGCCTTGTAGAGGTGGACCTGGTCATAAAGGCTGTTCTAGTCCAGGGTGGAATGGTGGGCACTGCTGCCTTGTATAGGTGGACCTGGTCATATAGGCTGTTCTAGTCCAGGGTGGAATGGTGGGCACTGCTGCCTTGTATAGGTGGACCTGGTCATATAGGCTGTTCTAGTCCAGGGTGGAATGGTGGGAACTGCTGCCTTGTATAGGTGGACCTGGTCATAAAGGCTGTTCTAGTCCAGGGTGGAATGGTGGGCACTGCTGCCTTGTATAGGTGGACCTGGTCATATAGGCTGTTCTAGTCCAGGGTGGAATGGTGGGCACTGCTGCCTTGTAGAGGTGGACCTGGTCATAGAGGCTGTTCTAGTCCAGGGTGGAGTGGTGGGCACTGCTGCCTTGTAGAGGTGGACCTGGTCATAAAGGCTGTTCTAGTTCAGGGTGGAGTGGTGAGCACTGCTGCCTTGTAGAGGTGGACCTGGTCATAGAGGCTGTTCTAGTCCAGGGTGGAGTGGTGGGCACTGCTGCCTTGTAGAGGTGGACCTGGTCATAGAGGCTGTTCTAGTCCAGGGTGGAGTGGTGGGCACTGCTGCCTTGTAGAGGTGGACCTGGTCATATAGGCTGTTCTAGTCCAGGGTGGAATGGTGGGCACTGCTGCCTTGTAGAGGTGGACCTGGTCATAGAGGCTGTTCTAGTCCAGGGTGGAGTGGTGGGCACTGCTGCCTTGTAGAGGTGGACCTGGTCATAGAGGCTGTTCTAGTCCAGGGTGGAATGGTGGGCACTGCTGCCTTGTAGAGGTGGACCTGGTCATAAAGGCTGTTTTAGTCCAGGGTGGAATGGTGAGCACTGCTGCCTTGTAGAGGTGGACCTGGTCATAAAGGCTGTTCTAGTCCAGGGTGGAATGGTGGGCACTGCTGCCTTGTAGAGGTGGACCTGGTCATAGAGGCTGTTCTAGTCCAGGGTGGAATGGTGGGCACTGCTGCCTTGTAGAGGTGGACCTGGTCATATAGGCTGTTCTAGTCCAGGGTGGAATGGTGGGCACTGCTGCCTTGTAGAGGTGGACCTGGTCATAAAGGCTGTTCTAGTCCAGGGTGGAGTGGTGGGCCAGGTAAACATTTGGCACAGTCACAGGAAATACTTGTGGTTACCTGCTGTATGGTATCAGGGTGGAAGTTTTTTTGTGGTAGCAGGGTGGAGATAACCACTTGTCCATGGGGGAACGTAGAATAAGCTTTTTCAATCACTCCCTTGAGTGCTGTGGCCACCCTTTCCTGCTCTCAGGTCATTTGTGCCTGTGTGTATTATTATGTGGCTGAGTGACCCTAGGTTGTCCCCACACAGAATGTCTAGGGTGTGCTGGGTGTTTGGACACCAGAGTTTAGTGACAGTGTGTTTGGGAAAAAGCTAATTTTCTTGTATATATTTCCTGTTTGAGTACAAAAGGAGTACAATCTGTGACTTGTGTATGTCTTCAGTGGGTGTGGGGGCATTGTCAGGAGGGCTATCAGGGGGGCTGACAGGGAGGGTGCTCAGAGGGGGTGGGATCCCCTGGGCTTGGGGTTCTTCATTTGTCTGTCCGGCCAGCTCTCTAATGAGTTGTTCTCTGGCCTTCATCTCTCATGGTCACAAACTGAGCAGGTGCTAAAACACTTGGCTCCTACGCTCCTACACGGACCTCCATAGAGACAGAGAGGTGAAGAGGTGACGGTAAAATAGGCAAGGAGACAAAGAAAACTAGAAAATGACACATAGGGGAATAGGAAGGGCCTCAGAAAACATGACCCCATTGGCCCCATGTGGGTATTCAGATTGGAAAGGTGGGCACAGCCTAGGCCACCCCTGCCCAACACAGGCAAGCGCACACCATAGCAAAACAGGCCAGCCCATACCAAGCCCAACAGGAACTAGCCCACACCAAGCCCAACAGAGACTGGCCCACAGCAAGCCCAGCACAGGCTAGCCCACACCAAGCCCAGCTAGAAGTCATTCCAGTTCAAGTCTTGTGTGATGTCCATTTAAAAAAAAAAAATATTGTACACTACCAATGATGAAGTCTTTAAATATACTTAAATAAGTGCATTTGACATATGACAAATTCAACTGTTTTTCTTTGTAGGCTCAGCCCTGAAATATGTGCTCTCTGTCACCTCTGGCCCCATCTCAAATGGCCCAACAAAATACTTGTAGGGGCTAGTCAGCCCTGCTGACCAAATGTTACAGTATCCAGCGGACTGACTATTGGAATATGTAATACTACTGCAGCCATGTTTGGTATCTATCTAAAAACTTGTCAGACGAGGAGAACATTGATGCCATCTACTGTATATGGATGCATGATCTCTGTGACACTGTATTCAAGGACATCTTTTATCCTCTCAGAAATGCTCACCCCCTCAGGTCATCACACATAGATGTGACTTTCATCACATTAACTGGAGAGTCTTATTACGGGTCACATGATGTACACAGTGTACAGTGCCTTCGGAAAGTATTCACACCATTTTACTTTTTCCACATTTTGTTATGTTAGAGCTTTATTCTAAAACGGATTAAATAAAAAAATCCTCAGCAATCTACACACAATACCCCATAATGACAAAGTGAAAACAGGTTTTTAGACATTTTTGCAAATGTATTAAAGAACAAAAACAGACATACCTTACTTACATACAGTACCAGTCAAAAGTTTGGACACACCGACAGGGTCACCAGATAAGCACCATCACACCACCTCCTCCATGCTTCCCGGTGGGAACCACACATGTGGAGATCATCCCTTTACCTACTCTGCGTCTCACAAAGACAAGGCGGTTTAAACCAAAAATCGCAAATTTGGACTCATCAGACCAAAGGACAGATTTCCACCGGTCTAATGTCCATTGCTCGTGTTTCTTGGCCCAAGCAAGTTTCTTCTTATTATTTGTGTCCTTTAGGAGTGGTGTCTTTGCAGCAATTCGATCATGAAGGCCTGATTCACGCAGTTTCCTCTGAACAGTTGATGTTGAGATGGTACAAGCTGGTACAATAACTCTAAATGAACTTATCCTCTGCAGTAGAGATAACTCTGGGTCTTCAGTTCCTGCAGCGGTCCTCATGAGAGCCAGTTTCATCCATAGCGCTTGATGGTTTTTGCGACTGCAGTTGAGGAAACTTTCAAAGTTCTTAAACTTTTCTAGAATGACTGACCATGTTTTAAAGTAATGATGGATTGTCGTTTCTCTTTGCTTATTTGAGCTGTTCTTGCCATAATATGGACTTGGTCTTTTACCAAATAGGGCTATCTTCTGTATACCACCTCTACCTTGTCACAACACAACTGACTGGCTCAAACGCAATAAGGAAAGAAATTCCACAAATTAACGTCGAACAATTTTAACAAGACACATCTGTTAATTGAAATGCATTCCAAGTGACTACCTGGTTATTACAAGATTCCACGTGTTATTTCATAGTTCTGATGTCTTCAATATTATTCTACAATGTAGAAAATAGTAAAAAAAATAAAGAAAAACCCTTGAATGAGTAGGTGTGTCCAAACATTTGACTGGTACTGTAAGTATTCAGACCCTTTCCCATGAGACTCGAAATTGAGCTCAGGTGCATCCTGTTTCCATTGATAAGGATGATCAATGGAAACAGGATGCACCTGAGCTCAATTTCGAGATGTTTCTACAACTTGATTGGAGTCCACCTGTGGTAAATTCAATTGATTGGACATGATTTGGAAAGACACACATCAGTCTATATAAAGGTCCCACAGTTGACAGTGGATGTCAGAGCAAAAACCAAGCCATGAGGTTGAAGGAATTGTCCATAGAGGATAGTGTCGAGGCACAGATCTGTGGAAGGGTACCAACAAATTCTGCAGCATTGAAGGTCCTCAAGAAACAGTGGCCTCCATCAAGAAGAAGTTTGGAACCACCAAGACTCTTTGGGGGGGGGGGGGGGGATTGGTCAGAGAGGTGACCAAGATCCCAATGGTCACTCTGACAGAGCTCCAGAGTTTCTCTGTGAAGATGGGAGAAGCTTCCAGAAGGGCAACCACCTCTGCAGCACTCCACCAAATGCCTTCATGGTAGAGTGGCCAGATGGAAGCCACTCCTCAGTAAAAGGTACATGACAGCCCGCTTGGAGTTTGCCAAAAGGCACCTAAAGGACTCTCAGACCATGAGAAACAAAATCCTCTGGTCTGAAAAAAAACAAGATTGAATTCTTTGGCCTGAGTGCCAAGCATCATGTCTGGAGGAAATCTTGCACCATCCCTACGGTGAAGCATGGGGGTGGCAGCATTATGCTGTGGGGATGTTTTTAAGTCAAGGAGTCTGAATACTTTCCGAATGCACTGTATATGATAAATATCACCCAAATACACTTTTGTAAAAAATATATGTAGGATAGTAACAACTTGGTTGCATTTCTGATACAATGTATCATGTTCCTTGTATAACTTTAAGGCTTGAAAACTATGCAATTTATGCATTGAACTAAATTGCAATGAATAAATTATATAAATAAATACATTCATATTAAATAGAAAAAAGCATCGGCCCAATGTGGGCAGCCTACATGGGGCCAATATTTTAGTCCGCATTGGGCCAATGTGGGTATGTTTGCTGGGAAAAGCTTTGTTCAGGCAAAGTGAGGGCTGTCTTCACCTAATATGGGCCTCCAACACTGGGCCACACTCAATGCCTACGTGGAGTCGATGAACAAAGGCGCATTGGCCCAATATTGGCAGCCTACATGGGCCAACATTGTGCCAATGTGGACATGTTTTCTGGGAATACACAGGATAATGAGATATAAAGCTATTCAACAATTAGAACCCAGCCCAAGTGTGATCCCTGTGCTACCTGAGACCGCTTCAGAGACAGAGACACTGCAGCCGTTGTTGTCTGTGTGCATGTATCAGACACCACCAGTTGTTCAAAGAAGAGAATAGAGAAACCCTACTGCCAATCTAATTCCAGGAGATATGATTGTCCTAGATTTTGAGTTCAGTTTACATCCGGGCTCCAGCCACCTAACCAACAAAGGCTGTCTGCAGTCTCCATAGGGGGTGTTCCTTACAGTAGATAAACACAGCATCCTGCATGTCTGTGGAAAGCCCTGTCTGCTCTCTGTAAATTTGATATACAGTAAAAGTGTATGTTCAAGACTACTGTCTAATTTAACAGTCTCTCAAAGCATACTATTCTGTATTGACTAACTTCTAAGGCTCTAATTTCACTCATATCTTTATCCTCTGGCAAATGCCTGCCACCAATACTTTCAGTCTTTGTGTGTCCTCAAACTTAAAGCTTCTCCTTTAAATAACGGCCCACACATTTCTAATAGTATAGGCTAAAATGGGGAATATTCAAGACGTAATATCACTAATATTGTTTAACTTCACTGTATTCTGTGCTCACTAAACATCGTCAAAACAAAGGAGATGATCGGGGACTTCAGGAAAGAGCAGAGGAAGCACTCCACTATCCACATGGAAGAGACAGCAGTGGAGAAGGTGGAAAGTTTTAAGTTCCTGGGTGTACACATCACAGACAAATTGAAATGGTCCACCCACACAGACAGTGTGGTGAAGAAGGCGCAACAGCGCCTCTTCAACCTAAGGAGGCTGAAGAAATGTGACTTGTCACCCAAAACCCTGACAAACTTCTACAGATGCACAATCGAGAGCATCCTGTCGGGCTGAATCACAGCCTGGTACGGCAACTGCACCGCTCTCAACTGCAAGGCTCTCCAGAGGGTCTCCAGAGGTCTGCATAACGCATCACCGGGGGCAAACTACCTGCCCTCCATGACACCTACACCACCCGATGTCACAGGAAGGCCAAAAAGATCATCAAGGACAACAACCACCCGAGCCACTGCCTGTTCACACCGCTATCATCCAGAAGGCGAGGTCAGTACAGGTGCATCAAAGCTGGGACCGAGAGACTGAAAAACAGCTTATATTTCAAGGCCACCAGACTGCTTAACAGCAATCACTAACTCAGACAGGCTGCTGCCTACATTGAGACCCAATCACTGGACACTTTAATAAATGGATCACTAGTCACTTTAAACAATTCCAATTTAAATGATTCAACTTTAATAATGTTTACATATCTTACATTACCCATATCAAATGTACAGTTGAAGTCGGAAGCTTACATACACCTAAGCCAAATACATTTAAACTCAATTCACAATTCCATACATTTAATCCTAGTAAAAATTCCCTGTTTTAAGTCAGTTAGAATCACCACTTTATATTAAGAATGTGAAATGTCAGAATAATTGTAGAGAGAATGATTTATTTCAGCTTTTATTTTTTTCATCACATTCCCAGTGGGTCAGAAGTTTACATACACTCAATTAGTATTTGGTAGCATTGCCTTTAAATTGTTTAACTTGGGTCAAACATTTTGGGTAGCCTTCCACAAGCTTCCCACAATACGTTGGGTGAATTTTGGCCCATTCCTCCTGACAGAGCTGGTGTAACGGAGTCAGGTTTGTAGGCCTACTTGCTCGCACACGCTCTTCCAGTTCTGCCCACAAATGTTCTATGGGATTGAGGTCAGGGCTTTGTGGTGGCCATTCCAATAGCTTGACTTTGTTGTCCATAATCCATTTTTCCACAACTTTGGAAGTATGCTTTGGGTCATTGTCCATTTGGAAGACCCATTTGCAACCAAGCTTTAACTTCCTGACTGATGTCTTGAGATGTTGCTTCAATATATCCACAACATTTGCCATTTTCCTACCTCATGAAGCCATCTATTTGTGAAGAGCACCAAGCCCTCCTGCAGCAAAGCACCCTCACAACATGATGCTGCCACCCCCGTGCTTTATGGTTGGGATGCTGGCAAGCCTACCCCAAACATAACGATGGTCATTATGGCCAAACAGTTCTATTTTTGTTTCATCAGACCAGAGGACATTTATCCAAAAAGTATGATCGTTGTCCCTATGTGCAGTGGCAAACCGTAGTCTGGCTTTTTTTATGGTGGTTTTGGAGCAGTGGCTTCTTCCTTGCTGAGTGGCCTTTCAGCTTATGTCTATATAGGACTCGTTTTTACTGTGGATATAGATACTTTTGTACCTGTTTCCTCCAGCATCTTCACAGGTCCTTTGCTGTTGTTCTGGGATTGATTTAAACTTTTCGCATCAAATACGTTCATCTCTAGGAGACCGAACACGTCTCCTTCCTGAGCGGTATGACGGCTGCGTGGTCCCATGGTGTTTATACTTGCATACTATTGTTTGTACAGATGAACGTGGTACCATCAGGCATTTGGAAATTTCTCCCAATGAGGAAACAGACTTGTGGAGGTCTACCATTTTCTTCTGAGGTCTTGGCTGATTTCTTTTGATTTTCCCATGATGTAAAGCAAAGAGGCACAGAGTTTGAAGGTAGGCCTTGAAATATATCCACAGGTACACCTCCAATTGACTCTAATGATGTCACTAGCCTATCAGAAACTTCTAAAGCCATGACATTTTCTGGAATTTTCCAAGCTGTTTAAAGGCACAGTCAACTTAGTTTATGTAAACTTCTGACCCACTGGAATTGTGATACAGTGAATTATACATTTATTGTGTCATGCACAAAGTAGATGTCCTAACCGACTTCCCAAAACTATAGTTTGTTAACAAGAAATTTGTGGAGTGGTTGAAAAACAAGTTTTAATGACTCCAACCTTAGTGTATGTAAACTTCCGACTTCAACTGTATATACTGTATTTTATACCATCTATTGCACTTTGCCTATGCTGCTTGGCCATCGCTCATCCATATACTTACATGTACATATTCTCATTCACCACTTTAAATGTGTGTGTATTAGTTAGTTGTTGGGGAATTTTTAGACTACTTGTTAGATATTACTGCACTGTCGGAACTAGAATAACAAGCATTTCTGCTAACAATGTGTATGTGACCAAAACATTTTGATTGGATTTGATCCATTATGACCACCACTGTAGTCTTGGCCCTTCACTAGTCCTCCATCTAGCTATAGGTAGGTGTGGTGATATACCTTGCCTCGTCCTCCATCCTCCCTCCAGCTATAGGGCCATTCCCAAGACCCCGTCCTCTCTCCAACTATAGGTAGGTGTGGTGATATACCTTGCCTAGTCCTCCATCCAGCTATAGGGCCATTCCCTAGTCCTTCGTCCTCCCTCCAACTATGGGGAGGTGTGGTGATATTGCTCTCTGTCTGATGTCACAACACCTCCAATGACAACTGATGAACTATAAAAGGTGTCTCATTAAACCTCATTAAAATATTGCCTATTTTAACATGGTAAACATGGTATGACTCATCTGACTCTGGTATCA
Source organism: Oncorhynchus clarkii lewisi (assembly GCF_045791955.1). Taxonomy (NCBI): domain Eukaryota; kingdom Metazoa; phylum Chordata; class Actinopteri; order Salmoniformes; family Salmonidae; genus Oncorhynchus; species Oncorhynchus clarkii. Next base: position 40,147,178 of record NC_092166.1, read on the forward strand.
CTCGCTGTACTTGATCTGAATAAACCTCCACCTTATTCAACCCTTGTGTTGTAATGTCAGTCTGGGTTATTAGACAGTGTTATTGGACCGAGGTGTAGCGTAGGCGCAAATCTCACAAGTACTTGATTCCAAAATCAGATTCCCTGTTTACTGTTATGAATGCATAAGGGGAGGGGTGGTGATGGTGGTGGTAGAGACAGAGGGTTGTTGATGTACTGTATAAGCGTAACTGTTATGAACTGTGGAAAGAATTTCCTCTTGAATGACAAATAAGGACAGTAAAGGTAAGTTAACAACATTCATTCATTACTGGGATTTAGGTTGATATCTAAAAGGTATGGTGTGTATCAAACCTTTCATATTATTCATGATTATCTAACGTGTGTGGTGTATCTACGAAAGTTTAAGGTGCATCTTAGCCAGTTATCCATGTGTATGGTGTACCCTATGGGTCTACCCACCTTATCAGAGCAAGTGTTGTCATCGGGCCCTCCCCCGATGACAAAGAGCTTCCCAGCACAGCTGGACACGGCCGGAGAACTGACCGCCTCCTTCATGGGAGCCACCTCTGTCCAGCGGTTAGAGAAGGAGTCATAGCACTCCACACTGCTCAGACGACTCTGACCGTCATACCCTCCCACTGCATAGACCTGTACAGAGAACACACATATAATCACAGTGGTTAGAACAATATTGATTAGCGTTTGCATTGGCTACAATGCACAAACACCTCTGGTAAGAATTCCCCTGCCAAGAGTGCTCAACCTGTGCACACACAAAATCCTGCCTAAGCACTGCATATACAGTACCAGTCAAAAGTTTGGACACACCTACTCATTCAAGGGTTTTTCTTTATTTTACTATTTTCTACATTGTAGAATAATAGTGAAGACATCAGAACTATGAATAAACGCATATGGAATCACGCAGTAACCAAAAAAGTGTTAAACAAATCAAAACATATTTTATATTTGAGATTTTTCAAATAGCTACCCTTTGCCTTGATTACAGCTTTGCACACTCTTGGCATTCTCTCAACCAGCTTCATGAGGTAGTCACCTGGAACGCATTTCAATTAACATGTGTGCCTTGTTATAAGTTAATTGACCTTCAGTGAAATGCATTCCAGGTGACTACCTCATGAAGCTGGTTGAGAGAATGACAAGAGTGTGCAACAAGGCAAAGGATGGCTACTTTGAGGAATCTCAAATATATCATATATTTTGATTTGTTTAATTAACACTTGTTTGGTTACTGGTACTGAATGACACATACGAACACACGCACCCATGCACGCACAGTGCCATTGTCTGTGGCATAGAGACAGGTTTGTTTATAAGAAGCCACTGTTCCATGTGTGTATACCAGTTCCTGCCTCTTGAGGTAGAACCAGTCAATCCAGTAAACGGTATAAGATGACCTAATTCATGCTTAAAAAAATAAAAAAATAAATGTCACCTTTATTTAACCAGGTAGGCCAGTTGAGAACAAGTTCTCATTTACAACTGCGACCAGACCAAGATAAAGCAAAGCAGTGCGAGCGACATCAACAACAACACAGAGTTACACATGGAATAAACAAATGTACCGTCCAATAACACAATAGAAAAGTCTATATACAATGTGTGCAAATGAAGTAAGATTAGGGAGGTAAAGCAATAAATAGGCCATAGTGGCAAAATAATTACAATTTATCATTAACACTGGAGTGATAGATGTGCAGAAGATGAATGTGCAAGTAAAGATACTGGGGTGCAAAGGCACAACAAAATAAATAACAGTATGGGGATGAGGTAGTTGGGTGGGCTATTTACAGATAGGCTATGTCCCGGTGCAATGATCTATAAGCTGCTCTGACAGCTGATGCTTAAAGTTAGTGAGGGAGATATGGGTCTCCAGCTTCAGTGATTTTTGCATTTCGTTCCAGTCATTGGCAGCAGAGAACTGGAAGGAAAGGCGGCCAGAGGAGGAAATGGCTTTGGGGATGACCAGTGAAATATTCCTGCTGGAGCGCGTGCTACGGGTGGGTGCTGCTATGGTGACCAGTGAGCTAAGATAAGGCTGGGCTTATCTAGCAAAGACTTATAGATGACCTGGAGACAGTGGGTTTGGCGAAGAATATGAAGCGAGGGCCAGCCAATGAGAGCATACAGGTCGTAGTGGTGGGTAGTATATGGGGCTTTGGTAACAAAACGCATGGCACTGTGATAGACTGCATCCAATTTGCTGAGTAGAGTGTGGAGGCTATTTTGTAAATGATATCGCCAAACTCAAGGATAGTCAGTTTTACGAGGGTATGTTTGGCAGCATGAGTGAAGGATGCTTTGTTGCGAAACAGAAAGCTGATTCTAGATTTAATTTCTGATTGGAGATGCTTAATGTGAGTCCGGAAGGAGAGTTTACAGTCTAACCAGACACCTAGGTATTTGTAGTTGTCCACATATTCTAAGTCAGAACCGTCCAGAGTAGTGATGCTAGACGGGGGGCAGATGCAGGCAGTGATCGGTTGAAAAGCATGCATTTAGTTTTACTTGCATTTAAGAGCAGTTGGAGGCCACGGAAGGAGAGTTGTATGGCATTGAAGCTCGTCTGGAGGTTAGTTAACACAGTGTCCAAAGAAGGGACAGAAGTATACAGAATGGTGTCGTCTGCGTAGAGGTGGATCAGAGAATCACCAGCAGCAAGAGCAACATCATTGATGTATACAGAGAAAAGAGTCGGCCCGAGCATTGAACCCTGTGGCACCCCCATAGACTTCCAGAGGTCCGGACAACAGGCCCTCCGATTTGACACACTAAACTCTGTCTGAGAGTAGTTGGTGAACCAGGCGAGGCAGTCATTTGAGAAACCAACTATTTATGACTTTATTACAACTGGCACCATAACCCTCCTATTTGTGTGTGTCACAGGTAATATATGAAAGACATAGCAGACAGTAATCACATCAGATAAGCTCTTCAACTCAATCACACTACACCACGTACGCACGCACGCGCACATGCACATTCACACATACATCCAATTTCCAAATTCCGGTCTGGAGTGGATGGCTGATTTAAACTCATTTCATGTTCAGAACCTTTGAATGCGAATTCATTGGGTTTCACATATCTTTCACCCGAGTCATTCATGTATAATCGCAGTTTTCCGTGAAATAGCATGAGAACATTGTTTAGTTAACAATACATCAGATAATGATGGGCTCACCATTTAGTCATTTTAACTACCATTTAATCCAATAGCAAAAAAAACACATTTCAAAACTGTTCGTTTTGAACTGCTGAATAGAAAGAATTGTCAATGGTAAATAAGATTTTCCATGTAGTATTTGACTAAAACGTGACAGTCCCCTGGTGGTTGATGTTAATGGGTTCAAAGCATATAAATTCAGGAAGGTAGAGGAAAAACTGAAGGATCTGTATGGATGCCAGGGAGACAGAGCAGACAGTGACTGGTTCAACTGATATACAAACACATCAACATGTCTCTTATGCAACCTGTTGCCTCTTGGCTGTTCCTGCCTCTCTTCTACATAGGCAGGTGAGCAGGTAGAGAGGAAGAGAGGGAGGGAGATCGCGAGGGATGACGAGGGGGGGTGGAGGTAGAGATTAAGAGAGAAATAGGAAGAAAGGAAAGAGAAACAGAGACTTGTTATTGAGAGAGGCTGCCGTAGGCAGACCTGGCTACCAAAAGAAGACAGGCTATGTGAACACTGCCCACAAAATGAGGTGGGAACTGAGCTGCCAAATATATGACCATATTAGAGACACATATTTCCCTCAGATCAAACAGATCCACAAAGAATTCGAAAAACAAACCCAATTTTGATAAATACCACAGTGTGACAATCCCAGCAGCAAGATTTGAGACCTGTTGCCACAAGAAAAAGGCAACCAGTGAAGAACAAACACCATTGTAAATACCATTGTAAATACAATGCATTTTTATTTTCCCTTTTGAAATTTAACTATTTGCACATCGTTACAACACTGTATATAGACATAATATGACATTTGAAATGTCTTTATTCTTTTGGAACTTCTGTGAGTGTAATGTTTACTGTTCATTTTTATTGTTTATTTCACTTTTGTTTATTATCTACTTCACTTGCTTTGGCAGTGTTAACAAATGTTTCCCATGCCAAAAAAAGCCATTAAATAAAATTGAATTGAACTAGACACTTCTAGAGAAACAGAAAGGTAAGCAAGAGACAAATAAAGGACAAAGAGATGGGGGAGGAGGCAGAGAGCGGGAAAGAGAAATGAGAGGGAAGCAGACCGGACACCTAGCTATTTGCATAGCAACTGAGGCAGTTCATAAATTCTGCCTACATTCCAGAGAGAAATATAACTACTGTAGGTATTTTTTATGTGTTCGTATGTGTGCGTGTTTGTGTTCAAACCATGCACCATACTACCCACAGGAGTCAGAGCAGAGCCACATGCTGCTAACAACAGGACAGACCAACACCCCTGTTTCCCCTCCATCTCACACAATCTCCCTAAACAAATGCAACAGATATGACTCACAGAAGATATATAGTATGTACACAGAACAAAAATATAAAACGCAACATGCAACAATTTCATAGATTATACTGAGTTACAGTTCATATAAGGAAATCAGTCGATTGGGAATACTGATATGCATCTGTTGGCCATAGATACCTTAAAAAAAGGTATGGGTGTGGATCAGAAAACCAGTCAGTATCTGGTGTGACAATAATTTGCCTGAAGAGCACACTTCTCCAGCGTGCAATGTGGCCATCAAAGGTGAGCATTTGTCCACTGAAGTCGGATACAATGCCAAACTGCAGTCAGGTCAAGACCCTCCCGTTAAAACTTTAGACATCTGTGGCATTGAGTGGTATGACAAGTCTTCACATTTAGAGTGGCCTTTTATTGTCCCAACACAAGGTGCACCTGTGTAATGATCATGCTGTTTAAACAGCTTCTTGACATGCCACAGTGACTCGGTCAATAAGAAAGTGGTCAGATGAAGCAGATGCTAAGCTAAAGGACTTTTTTGCTAGCACAGACTGGAATATGTTCCGGGGATTCTTCCGATGGCATTGATGAGTCACTGGCTTTATCAATAAGTGCATCAATTACGTCGTCCCCACAGTGACCGTACGTACCCCAACCAGAAGCCATGGATTGCAGGCAACATCCGCACTGAGCTAATGGCTAGAGCTGCTGCTTCCAAGGAGCGGGACTCTAACCCAGAAACTTATAAGAAATCCCGCTATGCCCTTTGACGAACCATCAAACAGGCAAAGCTTCAATACAGGACTATGATTGGAACGTACTACACCGGTTCCGACGCTCGTTGGACGTGGCTGGGCTTGCAAACTATTACAGACTACAAAGGGAAGCATAGCCGCGAGCTGCCCAGTAACAGCTAAATTACTTCTATGCTGGCTTCGAGGCAAGTAACACTGAAAAATGCATGAGAGCATCAGCTGTTCCGGACAACTGTGTGATCACGCTCTCCGTAGCCGATATGAGTAAGACCTTTAAACAGGGCCAGACGGATATCCAGGATGTGAACACCGAGCATGTGCTGACCAAATGGCAAGTGTCTTCACTGAAATGTTAAACCTGTCCCTGACTGAGTCTAATAGCAACATGTTGCAAGCAGACCACCATAGTCCCTGTACCCAAGAACACTAAGGTAACCTGCCTAAATGACTACTGACCCGAAGCACTCACGTCTGTAGCCATGAAGTGCTTTGAAAGGTTGGTCATGGCTCACATCAACAACATTATCCCAGAAACCCTAGACCCACTCCAATTTGCATACCGCCCCAACAGATCCACAAATGATACAATCTCTTTAACTGAACACTGCCCTTTCCCACCTGGACAAAAGCAACACCTATGTGAGAATGCTATTCATTGACTACAGTTCAGCGTTCAACACCATAGTGCCCTCAAAGCTAATCACTAAGCTAAGGACCCTGGGACTAAACACCTCCCTCTGCAACTGGATCCTGGACTTCCTGGCGGGCCGCACCCAGGTGGTAAGAGCAGGTAACAACACATCCGCCACGCTGCTCCTCAACACGAGGGTCCCTCAGGGGTGCATGCTCAGTCCCCTACTGTACACCCTGTTCACTCATGACTGCATGTCCAGGCATGACTCCAACACCATCATCAAGTATGCCGATGACAAAACAGTGGAAGGCCTGATCACCATCAACGATGAGACAGCCTATAGGGAGGAGGTCAAAGACCTGGCCGTGTAGTGCCAGGACAACAAACTCTCCCTCAACATGATCAAGACAATGGAGACAATTGTGGACTACAGGAAAAGGAGGACTGAGCAAACCCCCATTCTCATCGACAGGGATGTAGTTGAGCAGGTTGAGAGCTTCAAGTTCCTTGGTGTCCACATCACCAACAAACTAGAATGGTCTAAACACACTAAGACAGTTGTGAAGAGGGCACGACAAATCATATTACCCCTCAGGATACTGAAAAGATTTGGCATGGGTCAACAGATCCTCAAAAGATTCTACACCATCGAGAGCATCCTGGTGGGTTGCATCACTGCCTGGTATGGCAACTGCTCGGCCTCCGACCGCAAGGCACTACAGAGGGTAGTGCATACGGCCCAGTACATCACTGGAGCCAAGCTTCCTGCCATCCAGGACCTCTATTCCAGGCGGTGTCGGAGGAAACCATCCTAGTCATAGACTGTTCTCTCTGCTACCGCACGGCAAGCTGTACCGGAGCGCCAAGTCTAGGTCCAAAGGCTTCTTAACAGCCTCTACCCCCTAGCCATGAGACAGCTAATCAAAGGTCTACCCAGACTATTTTCATTACCCCCCCCCCCCTTTTACACTGCTGCTACTACTATCTGTTTATTAACTATGCATAGACACTTTAATAACTCTACCTACATGTACATATTACCTCAATTACCTTGACTAACCAGTGCCCCCGCACATTGACTCTGTACCGGCACCCCCTGTATATATTTATTTGTTAGTTTTATTTATTTTTTAATTACTTCTTAAAGCACTGTTGGTTAAGGGCTGGTAAGTAAGCATTTCACTGTAATGTCTACACCTGTGGTATTTGGCGCATGTGACAAATCCTATTTGATTTGATCTACCCCTCTTAGACTTGCTTTCGATGAGAATAAAATATCTATAACTCAACTTTCGATGTGAATTTGATTGGGTCGCCCAAGAAGTTACATATTGTGGCTTTAATGGTTTCACAAAAATAACTTAATAACGTAGAGTTCTAAGGTTCTATCTGAAACAATATTGAATGGTGTCAGCTATTTTTATTATTTTTTAACTTGATATCATTTTGTTATATTTGATGACTTCATTATTTAATTCCAAGTAATCATCTCATCTTTTTAGAGCTGCTGCCTATGCTGTCTGACAAATTCACAATTTCAGTAGTTCTTCAAAGTAAATAAGGTATACTTTTATGACTGCTGAATGCCAACAGTCAATCAATTAGATCATGGATTTTCAGGTAGAGATGGACTATATATACACAAAAGTATGTGGACACCCCTTAAAATTTGTGGATTTGGCTATTTCAGCCAAACCCGTTGCTGACAGGTGTATAAAACCAAGCACACAGCCATGCAATCTCCATAGGAAAACATTGGCAGTAGAATGGCCCGTATTGTAGAGCTCTGTGACTTTCAACGTGGCACCGTCATAGGATGCCACCATTCCTACTAGTCAGTTTTTAAAATTTCTGCCCTGCTAAAGCTGCTGGGGTCATCTAAGTGCTGTTATTGTAAAGTGGAAACATGTAGGAGCAACAACGGATCAGCCACCAAATGGTAGGTCACACAAGCTCACAAAACGGGACCGCCGAGTGCTGAAGCACGTAATGGCTGGAGTAGTGTAAAGCTCGCCGCCATTGGACTCTGGAGTAGTGGAATCGTGTTCTCTGGAATGATGAATCCCGCTTCACCATCTGGCAGAATCTAAGTTTGACGGATGCCAGGAGAACGCTACCTGCCCCAATGCATAGTGCTAACTGTTAAGTTTGGTGGTGGAGGAATAATCGCCTAATGCTGTTTTTCATGGTTTAGGCTAGGCCCTTTAGTTCCAGTGAAGGGAAATCTTAATGCTACTTACAATGACATTCTAGTAGATTCTATGCTTCCCAATTGAGATAGTTTGGGGTGAGTTGGACCGCAGAGTGAAGGAAAAGCAGCCAACAAGTGCTCAGCATATGTGGGAACTCCTTCAAGACTGTTGGAAAAGCATTCCTCATGAAGCTGGTTGAGAGAATGCCAAGAGTGTGCAAAGCTGTCATCATTGCAAACGGTGGCTATTTTGAAGAATCTCACATTTAAAATATGTTTTGATTTGTGTAACACTTTTTTGGTTACTACATGATTCCATATGTGTTACTTCATAGTATTGATGTCTTCACTATTATTCTACAATTTAGAAAATAATACAAAATTAAGAAAAACCTTGAATGAGTAGGTGTTCAAAGTGGTACTGTAAAAACAACTGATATTTTGGATAATCGCTCAGCACTAACACACACACAGCTGTTTGCGGACGCATATACCCGTGACATCTCTGTTGACATGCTTTCACTGGAATATGCAAATGACAACAGCATGTGGTTTGAAAAACTGCCCCAGAGCACTCAGGACCTCAGACTGGGGCAAAGGTTCACCTTCCAACAGGACAATGACACTAAGCACACAGCCAAGACAAAGCAGGAGTGGCTTTGGGACAAGTCTCTGAATGTCCTTGAGTGGCCAAGCCAGAGCCCAGACTTGAACCCGATCAAACATCTTTGGAGAGAACTAAAGAAAGTTATACAGCGACGCTCCCCATCCAACCTGACAGAGCTCGAGAGGATCTACAGAGAAGAAAGGGAGAAACTCTCAAATACATGTGTGCCCAGCTTGTAGCGTCATACTCAAGAAGACTCGAGGCTGTAATCGCTGACAAAGGTGCTTCAACAAAGTACTGACTATAAATGGTCTAATCTGAATACTTACGTAAATGTCATATTTCAGTTTTTCATTTCTAAAAACCTGTTTTTGTCATTATGGGGTATTGTGTGTAGATTGATGAGGGAAAAAAACTATTTAATACATTTTAGAATAACATAATGTGGAAAAAGTCAAGGGGTCTGAATACTTTCTGAATGCACTGTATTTCAACAGATGTAATTGTAGCTTTGCTACCTAATGTTCACCTTCCCCTAAAACTATAAATTGTTGAGTCGTCAAGTCTATCTTAATTTCATAGCATTTATTAGTAGATTTTAAAGACCATCATTAACCAAAACAAATGCTGACCACTTGTGTAATGTTTTCCTTAATATTATTCTTAATAGCATCCATGCTGTTATTACCTGGTACTATTAAAGTTGACAGTCTAAAATGAAGACAGCCTTTTAACAGCCTCAGTCAGTAACAGCACGACACAGCAGTATGTTGTGATTTGCATCGATTGCTCAAAACATACTTTCTCTGGCACTTACAGGGCCTGATTATGGCCAGCCTGCATTGGTCTAATCTTGACTACACCCTATAGGCCTGCGTTACCACAACACAATGAAGTAACCAGCTTCCCCACAAGCACACACGTGCACAAACACACACACACACACACACACACACACACACACAAAACAACACAGCACAGCTAAACGGGCACACCAGAGCAATAAAATACAACTATAAAATACACAGGCATCAGAATATGGTAAAAACAACAGGTTTGATATGGTTTCCATTGAGTTTGGCATTTCTTGTTCCGTATAATAGGAGGATGGTGGTGAGAATAAGTCAGTATTCCAGTTACAGTCTGATCCAATTACATCTTTGCTTGTGAAAACCACTGGGTACAGAAGAAAACAAATACTAATAAATAGGAAACACTACTACAGTACATTTGTTTCACTCCAATTCACCACACATTGTCAAGATGCAAGTAATGATCATGGTTTAAGATGGGGCGGAGACATGGGTTGAGTTCGAATTCCCATACTAGCATACTAATTTCAAAAACAGTCCTCCGTATGCATCATCTAATGCGCGGTTGCATTGACTCCCGTCACTCGTTCATTTTGGTACAGCGCGTCAATTTATCTGATTTTCAGCTGTTGCTGTGCACGTGAGTCAGGAAAGATGAGTGAATTCTACGAGATCAAACGCCGAAATGAGTATGCAGTTTAAGTATGCAGTACGCTAGTATGGGTCTTTTGGACACAACCATGGTGGAATATAATTGGATGGGACCAAATACGGTAGTTAGGCTTAGGAATCATTTGTATGTAATCTGATCATAAACAAACTGTTATCAGTTACTTTTCAAGCAAAACATACTGCAATCAGATTACAGATACTTTTGAAAAATTATATGATTACTTCTTGGATTACTTTTAAAATCAGAAAGGATGTTAACAATAAAAATATATTATGACACCATTCTAATTTGACATTCAATTCAGCATTGAAAAAAACGTGCAAGTCTAAATTTGTTCCGGGCCTCCCGAGTGGCGCAGTGGTCTTAGGCACTGCATCGCAGCGCTAGCTGTGCCACTAGAGATCCTGTTTCGAGTCCAGGCTCTGTCGCCGGCCGCGACAGGGAGACCCATGGGTCGGCGCACAATTGGTCCAGCGTTGTCCGGGTTAGGGGAGGGTTTGGACGGCAGGGATGTCCTTGTCCCATCGCGCTCTAGTGACTCCTGTGGCGGGCCGGGCGAATGCACGCTGACACGGTCGTCAGGTGTACAGTGTTTCCTCCAACATATTGGTGTGGCTGGCCTCCGGGTTAAGCGGGCATTGTGTCAAGAAGCAGTGCGGCTTGGTTGGAGGATGCACGGTTCTCGACCTTCGCATCTCCCGAGTCCGTATGGGAGTTGCAGCGACGAGACAAGACTCTAACTTCCAATTGGATACCATGAAATTGGGGAGAAAAATTATAAAAAAATATTTTAATTTGTTCCACCTGAGCGAGTCTGACCACAAGTCAGCGACCACTATGTTGACACACCAAATGTGTTTGATGGATCCTTTTGGTCTATTTCTAATGCCTCTTAAGAGGAAAGTAATCTAAAAGTAATTTAATGTAACCAGAGTACGTTACTGAGTTTGGGTCATCTAAAAGTTACATTACTGATGACAATTTTGGACAGGTAACTAGTAACTGTAACGGAATACATTTTGAAAGTAACCTACCCAACCCTGAGCTCAATAAATAACAGCGGAATTGGCAGAAAGATGATTTTGCAAAGCCAACAGTTCAACCATCTATAAAGGCTGAATGAATTTATGGTTTCATAACTATATGACATAACCGGCCTCAATATGATATAAAAGGGGAATTTCCATATCTGTATATTAGGCTGGCCCTCTGGCTACAGGAAGATTGAGTTTAAGTTTAAGTGGCGGTTTGTAGATCCTGAGGCGACCGGGGGAAGCATGAGATGCTAATCACATGATGTCATTATTAGCCAGAAGGCAGAGATGGAAAACTAGACTCTAAAAGTTCAACAGTGTGGATTGATGATACAATTTCTAAAGAGAATAGGGGGAAGGGACACCAATGAAAAACACTGGAGGAATTCATGACTAACTTATATTCTCTGCCTGCTGCTGACCAATGTCATATCACATCTAGGATATGGAGAACTACTGTGTATCCACTCTTCATCATTCTACTATAACACAGTTGAAGTCGGAAGTTTACATACACTAAGGTTGGAGTCATTAAAACTCTTTTTTTCAACAACTCCACAAACTTCTTGTTAACAAACTATAGGTTTGGCAAGTCAGTTAGGACATCTACTTTATTCATGACACAAGTAATTTTTCCAACAATTGTTTACAGACAGATTATTTCACTTATAATTCACTGTATCACACGTTTGGGATGGTGTTCGGCTTGCAAGACTCCCCCTTTTTCCTCCAAACATAACGATGGTCATTAAGGCCAAACAGTTATACTTTTGTTTCATCAGACCAGAGAACATTTCTCCAAAAAGTATGATCTTTGAGTAAGACATTTAAACGTGTTAACCCTCGCAAGGCTGCAGGCCCAGACGGCATCCCCAGCCGCGCCCTCAGAGCATGCGCAGACCAGCTGGCCGGTGTGTTTACGGACATATTCAATCAATCCCTATACCAGTCTGCTGTTCCCACATGCTTCAAGAGGGCCACCATTGTTCCTGTTCCCAAGAAAGCTAAGGTAACTGAGCTAAACGACTACCGCCCGGTAGCACTCACTTCCGTCATCATGAAGTGCTTTGAGAGACTAGTCAAGGACCATATCACCTCCACCCTACCTGAAACCCTAGACCCACTCCAATTTGCTTACCGCCCAAATAGGTCCACAGACGATGCAATCTCAACCACACTGCACACCGCCCTAACCCATCTGGACAAGAGGAATACCTACGTGAGAATGCTGTTCATTGACTACAGCTCGGCATTCAACACCATAGTACCCTCCAAGCTCGTCATCAAGCTCGAGACCCTGGGTCTCGACCCCGCCCTGTGCAACTGGGTACTGGACTTCCTGACGGGCCGCCCCCAGGTGGTGAGGGTAGGCAACAACATCTCCTCCCCGCTGATCCTCAACACTGGGGCCCCACAAGGGTGCGTTCTGAGCCCTCTCCTGTACTCCCTGTTCACCCACGACTGTGTGGCCATGCACGCCTCCGACTAAATCATCAAGTTTAAGGGCGACAACAGTGGTAGGCTTGATTACCAACAACGACGAGACGGCCTACAGGGAGGAGGTGAGGGCCCTCGGAGTGTGGTGTCAGGAAAATAACCTCACACTCAACGTCAACAAAACTAAGGAGATGATTGTGGACTTCAGGAAACAGCAGAGGGAACACCCCCCTATCCACATCGATGGAACAGTAGTGGAGAGGGTAGCAAGTTTTAAGTTCCTCGGCATACACATCACAGACAAACTGAATTGGTCCACTCACACAGACAGCATTGTGAAGAAGGCGCAGCAGCGCCTCTTCAACCTCAGGAGGCTGAAGAAATGCGGCTTGTCACCAAAAGCACTCACAAACTTCTACAGATGCACAATCGAGAGCATTGCTGTATCACCGCCTGGTACGGCAACTGCTCCGCCCTCAACCGTAAGGCTCTCCAGAGTGTAGTGAGGTCTGCACAACGCATCACCGGGGGCAAACTACCTGCCCTCCAGGACACCTACACCACCCGATGTCACAGGAAGGCCATAAAGATCATCAAGGACATCAACCACCCGAGCCACTGCCTGTTCACCCCGCTATTATCCAGAAGGCGAGGTCAGTACAGGTGCATCAAAGCTGGGACCGAGAGACTGAAAAACAGCTTCTATCTCAAGGCCATCAGACTGTTAAACAGCCACCACTAACATTGAGTGGCTGCTGCCAACACTCTGACACTGACTCAACTCCAGCCACTTTAATAATGGGAATTGATGGGAAATGATGTAAATATATCACTAGCCACTTTAAACAATGCTACCTTATATAATGTTACTTACCCTACATTATTCATCTCATATGCATACGTATATACTGTACTCTATATCATCGACTGTATCCTTATGTAATACATGTATCACTAGCCACTTTAACTATGCCACTTTGTTTACATACTCATCTCATATGTATATACTGTACTCGATACCATCTACTGTATCTTGCCTATGCTGCTCTGTACCATCATCATTCATATATCCTTATGTACATATTCTTTATCCCCTTACACTGTGTACAAGACAGTAGTTTTGGAATTGTTAGTTAGATTACTTGTTGGTTATTACTGCATTGTTGGAACTAGAAGCACAAGCATTTCGCTACACTCGCATTAACATCTGCTAACCATGTGTATGTTACAAGTAAAATTTGATTTGATTTGATTTGATTTCTTTGTCCCCATGTGCAGTTGCAAACCGTAGTCTGGCTTTTTATGCCGGTTTTGGAGAAATTACGTCTTCCTTGCCGAACGGCCTTTCAGGTTATGTCGATATAGGACTCGTTTTACTGTGGATATAGATACTTTTGTACCCGTTTCCTCCAGCATCTTCACAAGGTCCTTTGCTGTTGTTCTGGGACTGATTTGCACTTTTCGCACCAAATATGTTCATCTCTAGGAGACAGAACACGTCTCCTCCTGAGTGGTATGACGGCTGCGTGCTCCCATGGTGTTTATACTTGCATACTATTGTTTGTACAGATGAACGTGATACCGTCAGGCGTTTGGAAATTGCTCCCAAGGATGAACCAGACACGTGGAGGTCTACATTATTTTTCTGAGGTCTTGGCTGATTTCTTTTGATTTTCCCATGATGTCAAGCAGAGAGGCACAGAGTTTGAAGGTAGGCCTTAAATAAATAAATCCACAGGTACACCTCCAATTAACTCAAATGATGTCAGTTAGCCTATCAGAAGCTTCTAAAGCATTGACATTATTTTCTGGAATTTTCCAAGCTGTTTAAAGGCACAGTCAACTTAGTGCATGTAAACTTCTGACCCACTGGAATTGTGATACAATGAATTACAAGTGAAATAATCTGTCTGTAAACAATTGTTGGAAAAATTACTCGTGTCATGAACAAAGTAGATGTCCTAACTGACTTGCCAAAACTATAGTTTGTTAACATGAAATTTGTGGAGTGGTTGAAAAACGAGTTTTAATGACTCCAACCTAAGTGTATGTAAACTTCCGACTTTAGCTGTAGCTTGCAATTTGGGTTGCTCATTTTGGGGAATATTCAGGAGGTGGAAACTTTCCGTGGGCAATTAACGGGAATATATGTGAATTAACTGAAATATATGCAAATTAATATTAATATAATTTAAATATAGATGTTTTTTTGCCTTGGATATATTTACCACATCATATGGAGACAGAAACATAAACCTTATCATAATTAGACATAAATGCAAATGATTAAGTCCTTCCAAAATAAATTTAAAAAACAATTTACAAGGACCAGTTGCGCTCTGAGGCGGCTGATGTTGGTGGGATTTGGAGAGAGATGGAGGCAACAGGGGAAAGAGCCTCAGATCCACAAAGTCCCTTCCACCAGGTGGCTGATGAGATATATTGGCACGACTTCCATATTGCATCTCCATCCCAAAGCCCTTGTTTGGAAGTGTACTTCGCCAGACCGCCAAGAATCTTACCCTCATCCAGGCCAAGGTGGCGAGAAACGGTAGGGATGACCCCAAAGGCCTTGTTGATCTCTGCACCAGACAGGATGCTCATGCCAGCATACTTGGGGTCCAACATGTACGTACGCTGCGGCATGGATGGGCTTCAGGCAAAAGTCTTCACGCTTTTTGATGCATTTCAGAACCGCAATTTCCTCTGCTTGGAGCAACAGTGAAGTGGGAAGGGCTGTACGGATTTCTTCTCTTACATCTGAAAACAGAGTCTGAACATCAGACAGGATGGCATTGTCTCCCCCAATCCGTGCAATGGCTACTGCTATAAGTTTCAGGAGTTTCAGGCTGCTTACCACTCTCTCCCAAAATACATCAACCAGGAGGATCCTCTTGATGGGGCTGTCCATATCGGCAGACTGTGATATGGCCATTTCTTGGAGAGACTCCTTCCCCTCCAGGAGACTTTCAAACATGATGACAACACCACCCCAATGGGTGTTGCTGGGCAGCTTCAATGTGGTGCTCTTATTCTTCTCACTTTGCTTGGTGTGGTAGATTGCTGCTATAACTTGATGACCCTTCACATACCTAATCATTTCCTTGGCTCTCTTGTAGAGTGTATCCATTGTTTTCAGTGCCATGATGTCCTTGAGGAGCAGGTTCAATGCATGAGCAGCACAGCCAATGGGTGTGATGTGAGGGTGGGACTCCTCCACTTTAGACCAAGCAGCCGTCATGTTCGCAGCATTGTCTGTCACCAGTGAAAATACCTTCTGTGGTCCAAGGTCATTGATGACTGCCTTCAGCTCATCTGAAATGTAGAGACCGGTGTGTCTGTTGTCCCTTGTGTCTGTGCTCTTGTAGAATACTGGCTGAGGGGTGGAGATGATGTAGTTAATTATTCTTTGCCCACGAACATTCGACCACCCATCAGAGATGATTGCAATACAGTCTGCTTTCTCTATGATTTGCTTGACCTTCATTTGAACTCTGTTGAACTCTGCATCCAGCAAATGAGTAGATAAAGCATGTCTGGTTGGAGGGGTGTATACACAGCTCGAGCAAGACATTCATCAGAATTTCTCTGACTACGTTCCTACATTGAGTAAAAAAAAACTTCTGATTCCAGGAGGACCATGAGCTGTTGCTATCGATAAGGCTTGATTAATCATTTTCACCTCAAATAGAAGTAGAGGGACTTTTGTCAGAGGTTACTTTCTGTGAGCGCTGAGTGAACTATATGCATTTGGCCAGATGATTCTGCATCTTTGTTGCATTCTTCACATATGATTTGGCACAGTATTCGCAAATGTACACAGCTTTTACTTCTACATTAGCTGCCGTGAAATCAGTGGCATTTTCCTGTAAAGAGTATAAAAAAAATAAGTAAAAATAAAAACAAATGATATTCCATGTACAGATAAATATTTAAGCAGTTAGATTAAAACAACTTCTTTGTAAGATAAATGTTTTAAAATGAAACATGTATGGAAACAGGTGAATTAACACTTCTCAGTTAGCAGGCTCAAGCAAGCTAAAACCCACATGGTACCAAAAACTAACTAGCAGAAATTGTTAACAAGTTAGAAATTACTTAAACAAACTTTGCTGTAGGCTACTATTTACTAGTTAACAAAAAATAATGTGTCATAAAATATATTCACCCCCACCTCCCGGCATTGTAATCAAAACGTACCAGTAAGCATGTGGTCCTTGGATCAGACTGTGTAGTAGTGTGGGCTCAATAGCATCTCATTAGTGTGCAAGATCTTGAGAATCGGCTGTACATGTGATGGAAGAGTGCACTGCACATGTGATGCAGAGGGTTTCAATTCCATTGAATTGGGGATAGTTGAAACATAATATGTGTATCCCACAACAAAGGTCACTGTTATAAGCTAACTTTGTTGATGAATTTAAGCTAAATTCCCGGGCTTAACTTCCCATGGAAAATTCCTGGAAAAATGTCTGAAATTTACCGATTTACCGGAAGGTTTCCGACCCTTTGCAACCCTACTTGCAATAATAGTGTTTAACATGACTTTAGAATGACTACTGTTGTGGAAAATTGCAAGATTATGTTATAAAGATTACGTTACAGTGCTTGTATTACATTATAATAGTTGTTACAATCGACAGAATAGAGTATTGTGTGTGTGTGTTCCAATGAGGATGGGCCTCTATGAGATAGCACTGACAGAGGAGATTTACGATGTCTTTGGGTAATAAAGCCTAAAGAGCATTCCAGATAACATGAGGTAATGTTATTGTGCTATACCATACCAGGGTGAGACGGGTTCCAGTTTGGAGTAGGAGGGGGCCAGACACTGGTCTTTACAATGAGAACTGTTGACACAGCTATAAAACATAGCAGACAGTAACTGCTATCTTTCATACAAATCTTAACCTTTGTGAACTGTTCCTAAGATCCTGTGATTCGTCATGTAAGTTGAGGGGGGTGTATCTTGGCTATAAAAGATCTTTGTACTTTTCTGTTGGTACTTTTCAATGGTTCATTAGAGATAGCGCATCATTGAAAGTCAAAAAGGCTATTGCAACGCTCTTATTAAAAATATGTTGTTTAAGTGTAACTCTGACTGGTGTGTGAAGTTTGTAACTCTCTCCTCATTTGGTGTAGCAGAAAAATGCCACCACATTACCTCATCTCTGTACCGCACACATACAATTATCTGTTAGGTCCCTCAGTCGAGCAGTGAATTTCAAACACAGATTCAACCACAAAGACCTGGTAGGTTTTCCACTACCTCGCAAAGAAGTGCACCTACTGGTAAACGGGTAAAAAAAATACCCCTTTTAGTATGGTGAAGTTGTTAATTACACTTTGGATGGGGTATAAGTACACCCAGACACTTTCGGTGAGGAAGGAAATTGCTCAGGGATTTCACCATGAGGCCAATGGTGAGATTAATGGCTGTGTTAGGACAGTAGTTACTCCACAATACTAACCTAAATGACAAGAGTGAAAAGAAGGAAGCCTGTACAGAATAAAAATAGTCCAAAACATGCATCCTGTTTGCAATAAGCCACTAAAGTAAAACTGTCCTGAATACAAAGCATTATGGGGCTGCATCATGTATGCTTGTCATCGACAAGGACTAAGGAGTTTTTTAGGATAAAAGGAAACGGAATAGAGATAAGCACAGGCTAAATCCTGGAGGAAAACCTATTTCAGTCTGCTTTCCAACAGACACTAGGAGACATATTCACCTTTCAGCAGGACAATAACACAAGGCCAAATATACATTGTAGTTGCTGACCAAGACGACATTGAATGTCCCTGAGTGGCATAGTTACAGTTTTGACTTAAATCGGATTGAAAATCTATGGCAAGAGTTAAGAATCGCTGTCTAGCAAAATATTTGCAAAACACGTTTTCACTTTGTCATTATGGGGTATTGTGTGTAGAGAGAGAAAAATATATATAACACAACAAAATGTGGAATCTGTAACACAACAAAATGTGGAACAAGTCAAGGGGTATGAATACTTTCTGAAGGCACTGTAGATAAACAGGAAGATAAGTAATGGGTGTCTGATCAAAGATCTGTAAAGGGAGATCACCTGCTTACTTTGTCCAGACCCCTTGGAGTTCTTCACATTTTATTGTGTTACAAAGTGGGATTAACATGGTTTTAATTGTCTTTTTGTCAATAATAATTTTGTCAATAATATACTCAAAGTGGAAGATGAATAAAACATTTCATAACTAAAATATATTTATTGTATGTATTCAGGCCCTATGTTTAGGCAAGCCTAAATTAGTTCAGGAGTAAAATTTGGCCTAACAAATCACATGGACTCAGTCTGTCGACATGATTTTTAAATTACTAACCCTTCCTCTGTCCCAGATACATACAACATCTGTAAGATCCCTTAGTCAAGTATTGAATTTCAAGCACAGATTCAACTACAAAGAGCAGGGAGCTTTTCGAAAGCCTCCTAAATAAGGGCAGTGATGGGCAACAATCACAAATCAGACTAGCGTGTACGCTGAGAGTCGGGAAGCAAGTTCAGGGAGTGTATTTAACAAATAAATGTACATATAACAAAACAAGAAACACGGGTAGCGTACAGACATGAACACTGGAACAGAAACAATAACGCCTGGGGAAAGAACCAAAGGGAGTGTCATATGTAGGGAAGGTAATCAGGCAGGAGATAGAGTCCAGGTGAGTCTGATCAGGCGCTGGTGCGCGTAACGATGGTGACAGGTGTGCGTAATAATGAGCAGCCTGGTGACCTTGAGCGCCGGAGAGGTAGTATACCTGACACAGACATTGAATATCTCTTTAATCATGGTCTAGTTAATAATTATGCTGTGTATTATGTATTAAACCCCCCAGACACCTCAAAGATAGTGGTCCTTCTGAACTGAGCTGCAGGAGAGGAATGAAACTGCTCAGGAACGTTACCATGAGAACAATGGTGATTTTAACCAGCTACGGAGTTCAATGGCTGTGATGGGAGAGAACTTAGGATGGATCAACAACATTGTGACATCACAATAATGACTTAAATGACAGAGTGAAAACACAAAATATTCCAAAACATGCATATTGTATGCAACAAGGCAATAAAGCAATACTGCAAAAAACAGACCAAAGGGATACACAGGCAAAAACCTAGAGCAAAACATGCTTCAGTCTGCTTTACACCAGACACTGAGAGGAATTCACCTTTCAGTAGGAAAATAACTTACAACACAAGGCCAAATCTACACTGGAGTTGCTCACCAAGAAGATATTGAATGTTCCTAAGTGGCCAAGTTACAGTTTTTACTTAAATCTGCTTGAAATAGACTTGAGACTTGAGAATGGCTGTCTAGCCATGATCAACAACCAACTTGACAGAGCTTGAAGAATTTTGAGAAGAATAATAGGCAAATATTGCACAATCAAGGTGTGTAACGCTCTTAGAGACTTACCCAGAAACACTCAGAGCTGGAATGGATGCCAAAATGTGTTTATGTATGGACTCAGGGAGCTGAATACTTAAGCAACAACTATATTTTAGTTATTAGTTAATTAGTTCATTTTTATTCATCTTATAAAAAGAAAAACGTATATTTTTTGGTCCACCTTGACGTTAGAGTTTTTTGTGTAGATTGTTGACAAAAACTGACAATTCAATCCATTTAAATCCCACCTTGTAACAATAAAGTGTGACAAAATCCAAGGGGTCTGAATACTTTTGCAAGGCACTGTATATATAATTAGATAAAGACGATGATGATGAAATAACAGGGTGTCTGAACAGTGACCTGCTTACCTTCCCCAGTAGGACCACCATCTTGTGTCTCCAGCGTCCTTTGTTGAGTGAAGCAACTCGGATCCATAGGTTGAGCTGAGAGTTGTACATCCACACATCTCTGCCGTTGATACGGCCCCCTGGAAAACACACACAACACCGTTAGCCTTGACACTGAGTGATTTAGGATGATGTTAGCCCACTGAACGCAAGTCTAGGCATTAACTCTGAGAGCTAGCCAGAGTGTTAGGCAAAGTTACTCAACACGTGAGTGTAGTTTACAGAACCGTCTCTGCTACACCAGTGTTTTTTAGCTAACTTGTCATCGTCTTTGGTTGTTTTCACTAATCTCAAATTTAATTGTATTGACACACAGCAATAGCCAAAAAAACAAAGCCTGTATCAACCTCAAAATAAGCCCTTGGTTCCAATTCAAACCAATTTAATCTAATAAAGACATTTCTTCATAAATAGAATAAGGTGATCTTCAGCAACATCCAAACTGTGAATGGGTTATGTATTTGGGTTGAAATGTCAAGGCCACATTTAGTAAGGCACAGCTGACACTAAGTACGGTTACATGCACACAATAATCCGATTATTGTGGATAGTCAGATTAATATAATAATTTGATTTAAACGTTTACATGCTCTGCAAGAATGATTTCCCTAATAATTATGTTTACATGAACACAAGCTACCTGACGGCACTCTGATAAATGCAGGAAAAAATTGCCAATCAATATGTATGTTCGACCACAGCGAGCATGTTATTTTTGCGAAGCGCATTTGATTCCGACATATAAAGTTTGTATATGAAAACTACTTCTAAGATGCAAACATTCAGGAGGCTCACTCAGCTGGTGCTAACACGTGCAGATCAAAAATATTGCCATTTAAGGTGTTAACATGTCCTAAGAATTAAAAAGATTGCTCAGAAAACCAGGTGTTTTGTGAATCGTCTGCCTACTACCAGTTTAATATAAAAAGTATTACTGTGCAATGTGTGCATGTAAACATACTCACTGTCTTATCTGAGTGAAAGGTTTGAGCTAGGCTTTATGGGCAATCCTGCTGATCAAAGTGTACTTCAACATGGAGCAAACAACACACACGTATGTCATGAACACACATACACACAAACACCATGGCTACTTTACAGGTGCTTACAAACACAACACACACGACATGCATGACACAACCACGCGCAACCAGACTTTTTACAGGGCCTTCAAACACAGCACATACGTATAGCACATGCATTCCCCTGCCTAGCACAAGACTTTAAATGAGAAACAGGATATCTTCATTTTCTATAAAGCAGCAGTCTGATTATTTCTCCTACTCCCGGTCTCTACCCACTCCCGGTTAAATATTTTTTTTATTTTTTATATTCTCCTCCGTGAGAAGGAACAACAACATGTGTAGCTATTAAGCCAACCAGGTTACAGACACCTCTCTCTCTCTCCCTCTCTCTCTCCCTCCCTCCCTCTCCCTCCCCCTCCCTCCCTCCCTCTCTCTCAGCATGAGTCAATCAAAAGGCCCCACTGATCCTTGCGAAAAACAAAGACACGGCACTGAACAAACACGACTTTTTTGCTAACACACGAGAGAAACAAAGGGCTATAGAATAAAGCCGTAAAAACACCAGGAAAAGTTATATATTTTAAGGAAGAGAGGTGCAAACTAACTTAGAAGCAGTAAAGTACTGTACATTAGTTCCCTCTGAAGTAATATGAAGATGTTGGGAGATTGACATGAATGCTGAGTGTCCAAGAAAGAAACCCTCTTCAGAATCATCCTTCTAAACAAATAGATGGTTCAGTGTTTGGGAGGCTATGTTGAGAGAGAGTGGAGGAAAAAAGACTAACCAGTATGGCCATGCATATTAGCCAGACTCAGCATCAACAAAATCACACAACAACAAGATGAACAACAATAAGCAAGTAAACCAGGCGATAAGTCATATTGTGACATAAAAACATATCCAATAGCATAATTATGTGTCTTAATTACAATATATGATACATAAAATATAATTGCTAAGCTTTTAAACTAATTGCTAAGCTTTAAAAGATCAGAAGTCCCATCTACATTTCCCCCCTCCAGTTCTAAACTGAGATGTCCCAACTGACAGGAGGAGCAGCTGATTTAATAAAAGCACTTAACATAGCATAATAGTTGCGCTTATCGTCTAACAACGAAATTAAATGATTTCTCAATCCGTCACAGTCTGTTGGGCTTAGAATGGGTGTTTAACCATAATTAAGAAATGGTGGCTGTGTACTGCAGTAAACAGCAACATATACAAGGCTGGCCAGCAAAAACAAATGTGTTGGTATCTTTTGGGACTCGCCAAGACAGTTAACTAGTTATGTTCATATGTCCATTGAGATAAACCCCTCCTATATGTGAAAATTATGTCTGAAACATAATAATATGTGGCTGCCACCTGCCACCTATTTTAGGTGAAGATTAAGGAAAGGACACAAGAAGTCATGTTATCAGTAATAGTACACAGCCATTGTTACTTTTTAGGGGTGGGTAGTGGTATGGGACTATTGTATAACCCTCTAATAGTTGTGTCTGTCTGTCATTCAGAACACAAGGTATTGATGACTACCCTATAGGCCCCTATCGGTCTCCAAAAACAAACAAAGCATATGACAAGAACCAGTTTTCTAGACAAAAAAAGCCAAAAATACTTCAAAGTGCACCATGACATTGAACCGACTCATAAGCCTTTCAAACCAGGTCTGTTCTCACAGGAAGCAAGTGTTGGTCAAATACTCCTAATCATGAGATCGTAGAGAGGAACAAACTTGCACGCTAAAAATACCCCTTAGGAAATGTCAAGGAGAGGGGCATCAAGAAAAGAATGGCACTGGAGTGAATAGCAACCGTTTTACGGGCTCATGACAAATTGCACTATTTCGTCATTTTTGCGCTGATCTGAACTTTTTTTTGTACATAATGTTTTCTCCGTTTCCTATGATTGAAAACAGCTTCTGGCATTAATACAGGACAAAGATCAAATCCCACAACACCGGCTCTGATGCTCATCGGATGTGTCAGCGGTTACAGACTATCACGGATTACAAAGGGGAACCCAGCCGCGAGCTTCCCTGTGACGCGAGCCTACCAGATGAGCTAAATGCCTTCTATGCTCGCCAGGTAACCAACACTGAACCATGCATGAGAGCACCAGATGTTCCGGACAACTGTGTAATCCTGCTCTCCGTAGCCAAAGATAACATTCACAAGGCTGCAGGGCCAGGTGAATTACCAGGACGCGTACTCAGCGCATGCGCGGACCAGCCTGACATTTTAAACCTCTCCCTGACCCAGTCTGTAATACCTACAGTGCCTTGCGAAAGTATTCGGCCCCCTTGAACTTTGCGACCTTTTGCCACATTTCAGGCTTCAAACATAAAGATATAAAACTGTATTTTTTTGTGAAGAATCAACAACAAGTGGGACACAATCATGAAGTGGAACGACATTTATTGGATATTTCAAACTTTTTTAACAAATCAAAAACTGAAAAATTGGGCGTGCAAAATTATTCAGCCCCCTTAAGTTAATACTTTGTAGCGCCACCTTTTGCTGCGATTACAGCTGTAAGTCGCTTGGGGTATGTCTCTATCAGTTTTGCACATCAAGAGACTGACATTTTTTCCCATTCCTCCTTGCAAAACAGCTTGAGCTCAGTGAGGTTGGATGGAGAGCATTTGTGAACAGCAGTTTTCAGTTCTTTCCACAGATTCTCGATTGGATTCAGGTCTGGACTTTGACTTGGCCATTCTAACACCTGGATATGTTTATTTTTGAACCATTCCATTGTAGATTTTGCTTTATGTTTTGGATCATTGTCTTGTTGGAAGACAAATCTCCGTCTCAGTCTCAGGTTGTTTGCAGACTCCATCAGGTTTTCTTCCAGAATGGTCCTGTATTTGGCTCCATCCATCTTCCCATCAATTTTAACCATCTTCCCTGTCCCTGCTGAAGAAAAGCAGGCCCAAACCATGATGCTGCCACCACCATGTTTGACAGTGGGGATGGTGTGTTCAGCTGTGTTGCTTTTATGCCAAACATAAAGTTTTGCATTGTTGACAAAAAGTTAAATTTTGGTTTCATCTGACCAGAGCACCTTCTTCCACATGTTTGGTGTGTCTCCCAGGTGGCTTGTGGCAAACTTTAAACGACACTTTTTATGGATATCTTTAAGAAATGGCTTTCTTCTTGCCACTCTTCCATAAAGGCCAGATTTGTGCAATATACGACTGATTGTTGTCCTATGGACAGAGTCTCCCACCTCAGCTGTAGATCTCTGCAGTTCATCCAGAGTGATCATGGGCCTCTTGGCTGCATCTCTGATCAGTCTTCTCCTTGTATGAGCTGAAAGTTTAGAGGAACGGCCAGGTCTTGGTAGATTTGCAGTGGTCTGATACTCCTTCCATTTCAATATTATCGCTTGCACAGTGCTCCTTGGGATGTTTAAAGCTTGGGAAATCTTTTTGTATCCAAATCCGGCTTTAAACTTCTTCACAACAGTATCTCGGACCTGCCTGGTGTGTTCCTTGTTCTTCATGATGCTCTCTGCGCTTTTAACGGACCTCTGAGACTATCACAGTGCAGGTGCATTTATACGGAGACTTGATTACACACAGGTGGATTGTATTTATCATCATTAGTCATTTAGGTAAACATTGGATCATTCAGAGATCCTCACTGAACTTCTGGAGAGAGTTTGCTGCACTGAAAGTAAAGGGGCTGAATAATTTTGCACGCCCAATGACTGGGCAGTAATCAAGATAAGACCAAACTTGGCAATGCAAGACTTGTTTTGTGGAGTGGGGTGCCAAAAAAGCAGAGCATCTCTTTATCACGGACAGACCTCTCCCCATCTTTTTAACCATTTAATCAATGTGTTTTTACCATGAAAGTTTTTGTATCCAACGTAACACCAAGTAATTTAGTCTCCTCAACATGCTCAACAGCCACATTATTCATTATCAGATTTAGTGGAGGTTTAGAACTTAGGGAAAACTTGTACCAAATACAATGCTTTTAGTTTTAGAGATGTTCAGGATTAGTTTATTACTGGCCATCCATTCTAAAACAGTGATTTCACTAGACGTGGTTGCTTACGTGTATAATGTTGAATCATTAGCATACATAGACACACAGGCTTCTGTGATATGGCAGAGTTTGAAAGCCAATAACTAGTTATGGTCAATAACATCCAAAGCAGCACTAAAATCTATCAATACAGCTCCCACAATCTTATTGTTATTCATTTCTTTCAACCATTCATCAATCATTTGTGTCAGTCCCGTCATTTGTGTTGTTATCAAGCATGCTGAAAGTCAATCAAATGTATTTATAAAGCCCTTCTTACATCAGCTGATGTCGCAAAGTGCGGTACAGAAACCCAGTGTCGTGTCTTTGGCTATGCCGGATTAAGTGATACGACATGCTATTCTATAAAATACTTTCTCTGTAATTAATATTACCTGATTGAGCTAATCATGAAAATGTAATTAACTAGAGGCACCACAAAATAATATTTATAGAGCTGTTATCTTCAGAATAAACTCTTAAAGATATTTTACATCAATAGCAGTCAATATTAATCGTCATCTTAATTCAGCCTCATCTGAAAGTTGTAAATTCTTGATCTTCACGAACCCTGGCTAACAAGTTGAATCAGCAATACAAAATTGGGTTAAATATTTATTTACTAAATACTTAACTAATCACACAGAATTACATAAACACAGAATGAATTATACCTTGATTACAAATTAAGTCATAAAGGAAATTGTCCCTAGCGGGCGGAACAGATATGACAGTTGGTTACACAAAAGAAAAGGGGCTGGGTTTGAGTGAAAGAGCGGGAAAACTGAGGAACTAAGGGCGAAGCTGTGCTATCGTAAATACAGTATCTTATGCATTCTAAATTAGCGCCCATTTGGAAAAGGAAAATGCAATAAATATTTACTCTGAGCTGCGCTTCGGTAGGTTGGTGGTAGATGGAAGGCCGTGTTGCCCAACCGAGACCTTTGAAGAATGTCTCTGGTGGTAAATTGAATACGTTGTGGTAACGTCGTTGTGTGGTAGACGGGATACTCTGTCTGTTCTTTCCTAGCCTACGTTTGCAGCTGCTGTTGCTAACTCAACGGCTAGGAGGTATCACTTCTGTAGTGAATAAGAGTTCAAAGTTCATACAATTCGCAACCAAAGCTCACGCTGAGGTTGGC
This sequence comes from Oncorhynchus clarkii lewisi, assembly GCF_045791955.1. Lineage (NCBI taxonomy): Eukaryota > Metazoa > Chordata > Actinopteri > Salmoniformes > Salmonidae > Oncorhynchus > Oncorhynchus clarkii. Next base: position 40,173,842 of record NC_092166.1, read on the forward strand.
TTCGTTCTGTAGTTATTATCTGAACCATTCTGACATCGGACCGTTGTCCTCACATCCTCGGAACAGGAGGTTACATTTTCGTCAAGGCTTTGTATAGTGGAGCGAGAAGGGTGTGTCTGAAAAGTTTTATAACCCGTCCCTTCACAGGGGCGGGCCACTGACTGAGCAGAGCCCAAACCTTATGAAAACCCAAATCTCTCATTTGGAAATTACATTTAATTTCTTCACCAATAATTTTATATTCAAACATTTAAATTGAACAACAATTCCATGTGAATCCGATAACTCATTGATGACATCCTATCAATGTCTCAGATGACAACCGAACTGACATAATTTTCAGTAAGTACCACCGCATATGTTCAATTGGTTAGATTACCAGAATATAGTTCATTTCCCCCCACCTTCTGATGTTCCCAGAATCTCTATGTTAACCAAGGGGTTTTCAAATGTCACATCAGTAGGGTAGAAAGAGGAAAAAGGGGTGGGGAAGAGGTATTTATGACTGTCATAAACTTACCCCCAGGCCAACGTCATGACACCAGCCTAAAATCCCAAACAGCAAGCAATGCAGGTAAAGTATGTTATTAATTTGTTTCCGGATAAATAGCAATTAATCTGGTCAAAGTTTTTCCCCCAATGTTTTCTAAGAATCGGCAACAAGCCTATTGGTCGGATGTTAGAACCAGTAAAGGGTGCTTTACCATTCTTGGGTCGTGGCATGACTTTGTCTTCCCTCCAGATCTGAGGACAAAAACATTCATCCATATCCAGATGAAATATATGACAAATAGGAGTGGGAATATTGTCTGCTACCATCCTCAGTAGCTTTCCATCTTTCCATTTCCAAGTTGTCAATACCAGGTGGTTTCTCATTATTGATGGACAACAATAATTTGTCCACCTCACCCACACTAACTTTACAAAACTCTAAATGACAAGCAAAAATGTTCCCATTCCCGTCTCTTCTGTAGATGTTATATCCTTGTATTGCTACTGCTGTATCATCAAAGGAATTATCTAAGTGGGTCTCAGAGATGGCTTATACAGTTAAAGTCGGAAGTTTACATACACTAAGGTTGGAGTCATTAAAACTCATTTTTCAACCACTTTACACATTTCTTGTTAACAAACTATAGTTTTGGCAAGTTGGTTAGGACATCTACTTTGTGCATGACACAAGTAATTTTTCCAACAATTGTTTACAGACAGATTATTTCCCTGTATCATAATTCCAGTGGGTCAGAAGTTTACATACAATAAGTTGACTGTGCCTTTAAACAGCTTGGAAGATTCCAGAAAATTATGTCATGGATTTAGAAGCTTCTGATAGGCTAATTGACAATTTGAGTCAATTGGAGATGTACCTGTGGATGTATTTCAAGGCCTACCTTCAAACTAAGTGCCTCATTGCTTGACATCATGGGAAAATCAAAAGAAATCAGCTAAGACCTGAGAAAAAAAAATTGGTTCAAGTCTTGTTCATCCTTGGGAGCAATTTCCAAAAGCCTGAAGGTACCATGTTCATCTGTACAAACAATAGTACGCAAGTATAAACACCTTGGGACCACGCAGCCGTCATACCGACTCAGGAAGAGATACGTTCTGTCTCCTAGAGATGAATGTACTTTGGTGTGAAAATTGCAAATCAATCCCAATTACACCACCTCTGTAAGGAGGAATAGGCCATACTTCACCCAACGTATTGTGGGAAGCTTGTGGAAGGCTACCCAAAACATTTGACCCAAGTTAAACAATTTAAAGGCAACCCTACCAAATACTAATTGAGTTTATATCAAACTTCTGATCCACTGGGAATGTGATGAAAGCAATAAAAGCTGAAAGAAATAATTCTCTCTACTATTATTCTAACATTTCACATTTTTAAATAAAGTGGTGATCCTAATTGACCTAAGACAGGAATTTTTTACTAGGATTAAATGTAAGGAATTGTGAAAAACTGAGTTTAAATGTATTTGGCTAAGGTGTATGTAAACTTCCGTCTTCAACTGTATATGAATGTTATCTGTTGTTAGGAAGTTATTGATTTCATCAACCGTATTTCTAAGGCTACATACAGTATATTAATATGGGCTATTTTTAGCCCTTTCCTGGGTAACTTATCAGAGATAGACATAATATAAGAATTAAATAAAAAAGCATGAAAATAACTTTGTTCGGCCTATAAAGTCAGTCAATCAGGCACTTGTGAGTGTCAGTTGGTGCACTTGTGAGTGTCAGTTGGTGCACAGTGTGTGTGTGTGTGTGTGTGTGTGTGTGTGTGTGTGTGTGTGTGTGTGTGTGATGTAGCCCTCTCACTTCTCCCAGATTTTTGGGAGGGAGGGTTGACAATTACCCTGCTGTAGCAAATCCCCACCGTCTCTGGCAGTTATTTTTTGTCTCTGGCACACAGCTTACGAGTAGTCCTTGTTGAGGAAGATGTTGGTTCCTCTCAAGTTCTTGGCTCTCTTCAGAGCAGCCATCTTATCCTTGAACCTTAGGAACTTGACCACTATTGGCCTGGGTCTGTCACCTGGGCTGGTTACAGGTTTTCCAGTCACCTGGGCTGGTTACAGGTTTTCCAGTCCCGTGGGCATGCTCCACCTCAATCTTCCTATGATCCATCTGCAGCTTTTCTATGATAATATTTCTCAATTTCACCTCAGACTCTGTCCAGTTCACATGTAGAGATTTAAAAGATCACGCACCTGTGATAGAGAAACACTGTCCTCTTCATTAGCTTTTGACAGCATGGTAGCAATGTTGGCTACTGATGGTACTCCTTGCAGCTCAAGCCAGGACATGTCGCAGGGCAGATGGACAACAGCAGGGATTTAAACAGCCACAAGCCCAGAACAATCCGCAGTCCCAGCCACAAGGGTTAACCATATCGCGGGCTGTGTTCAAGCTGTCAAGGAAGCCTAGCTAGCTTGATAGCAGCTATGCTAGCAGACCAAGCAGCTTCAGATAAACGTGGGTAACTGTCGACTTTTCATACAGTATACATTCATATAATCAGGGAGAATACAGCCAAATTCAGCTAAGAAATGTTATATTCCTATCATACAAAACATGGTTGGTTTGGTTAACGTGGTCAAATGGCCACCCAAATGTCCCACTGACACCAGCTCAAGTATGGATTCCCACAATGGTGAGTGGAGAGGTGAACTGTTTGGTCATATTGATCATTGATAGTGAGTGTTGTGAGCTCAAGTATGCAGTCACTGTGGGAAAGACAGTCAAATCAAATCAAATCAAATTTTATTTGTCACATACACATGGTTAGCAGATGTTAATGCGAGTGTAGCGAAATGCTTGTGCTTCTAGTTCCGACAATGCAGTAATAACCAACAAGTAATCTAACTAACAATCCAAAACTACTGTCTTGTACACAGTGTGAGGGGATAAAGAATATGTACATAAGGATATGTGAATGAGTGATGGTACAGAGCAGCATAGGCAGATACAGTAGATTGTATCGAGTACAGTATATACATATGAGATGAGTATGTAAACAAAGTGGCATAGTTAAAGTGGCTAGTGATACATGTATTACATAAGGATACAGTCGATGATATAGAGTACAGTATATACGTATGCCTATGAGATGAATAATGTAGGGTAAGTAACATTATATAAGGTAGCATTGTTTAAAGTGGCTAGTGATATATTTACATCATTTCCCATCAATTTCCATTATTAAAGTGGCTGGAGTTGAGTCAGTGTCAGTGTGTTGGCAGCAGCCACTCAATGTTAGTGGTGGCTGTTTAACAGTCTGATAGCCTTGAGATAGAAGCTGTTTTTCAGTCTCTCGGTCCCAGCTTTGATGCACCTGTACTGACCTCGCCTTCTGGATGATAGCGGGGTGAACAGGCAGTGGCTCGGGTGGTTGATGTCCTTGATGATCTTTATGGCCTTCCTGTGACATCGGGTGGTGTAGGTGTCCTGGAGGGCAGGTAGTTTGCCCCCGGTGATGCGTTGTGCAGACCTCACTACCCTCTGGAGAGCCTTACGGTTGAGGGCGGAGCAGTTGCCGTACCAGGCGGTGATACAGCCCGCCAGGATGCTCTCGATTGTGCATCTGTAGAAGTTTGTGAGTGCTTTTGGTGACAAGCCGCATTTCTTCAGCCTCCTGAGGTTGAAGAGGCGCTGCTGCGCCTTCTTCACAATGCTGTCTGTGTGAGTGGACCAATTCAGTTTGTCTGTGATGTGTATGCCGAGGAACTTAAAACTTGCTACCCTCTCCACTACTGTTCCATCGATGTGGATAGGGGGGTGTTCCCTCTGCTGTTTCCTGAAGTCCACAATCATCTCCTTAGTTTTGTTGACGTTGAGTGTGAGGTTATTTTCCTGACACCACACTCCGAGGGCCCTCACCTCCTCCCTGTAGGCCGTCTCGTCGTTGTTGGTAATCAAGCCTACCACTGTTGTGTCGTCCGCAAACTTGATGATTGAGTTGGAGGCGTGCGTGGCCACGCAGTCGTGGGTGAACAGGGAGTACAGGAGAGGGCTCAGAACGCACCCTTGTGGGGCCCCAGTGTTGAGGATCAGCGGGGAGGAGATGTTGTTGCCTACCCTCACCACCTGGGGGCGGCCCGTCAGGAAGTCCAGTACCCAGTTGCACAGGGCGGGGTCGAGACCCAGGGTCTCGAGCTTGATGACGAGCTTGGAGGGTACTATGGTGTTGAATGCCGAGCTGTAGTCAATGAACAGCATTCTCACATAGGTATTCCTCTTGTCCAGATGGGTTAGGGCAGTGTGCAGTGTGGTTGAGATTGCATCGTCTGTGGACCTATTTGGGCGGTAAGCAAATTGGAGTGGGTCTAGGGTGTCAGGTAGGGTGGAGGTGATATGGTCCTTGACTAGTCTCTCAAAGCACTTCATGATGACGGAAGTGAGTGCTACGGGGCGGTAGTCGTTTAGCTCAGTTACCTTAGCTTTCTTGGGAACAGGAGCAATGGTGGCCCTCTTGAAGCATGTGGGAACAGCAGACTGGTATAGGGATTGATTGAATATGTCCGTAAACACACCGGCCAGCTGGTCTGCGCATGCTCTGAGGGCGCGGCTGGGGATGCCGTCTGGGCCTGCAGCCTTGCGAGGGTTAACACGTTTAAATGTCTTACTCACCTCGGCTGCAGTGAAGGAGAGACCGCAAGTTTTCGTTGCAGGCCGTGTCAGTGGCACTGTATTGTCCTCAAAGCGGGCAAAAAAGTAATTTAGTCTGCCTGGGAGCAGGACATCCTGGTCCGTGACTGGGCTGGATTTCTTCCTGTAGTCCGTGATTGACTGTAGACCCTGCCACATGCCTCTTGTGTCTGAGCCGTTGAATTGAGATTCTACTTTGTCTCTGTACTGACGCTTAGCTTGTTTGATAGCCTTGCGGAAGGAATAGCTGCACTGTTTGTATTCGGTCATGTTACCAGACACCTTGCCCTGATTAAAAGCAGTGGTTCGCGCTTTCAGTTTCACACGAATGCTGCCATCAATCCACGGTTTCTGGTTAGGGAATGTTTTAATCGTTGCTATGGGAACGACATCTTCAACGCACGTTCTAATGAACTCGCACACCGAATCAGCGTATTCGTCAATGTTGTTGTCTGACGCAATACGAAACATGTCCCAGTCCACGTGATGGAAGCAGTCTTGGAGTGTGGAGTCAGCTTGGTCGGACCAGCGTTGGACAGACCTCAGCGTGGGAGCCTCTTGTTTTAGTTTCTGTCTGTAGGCAGGGATCAACAAAATGGAGTCGTGGTCAGCTTTTCCGAAAGGGGGGCGGGGCAGGGCCTTATATGCGTCGCGGAAGTTAGAGTAACAATGATCCAAGGTCTTTCCACCCCTGGTTGCGCAATCGATATGCTGATAAAATTTGGGGAGTCTTGTTTTCAGATTAGCCTTGTTAAAATCCCCAGCTACAATGAATGCAGCCTCCGGATAAATGGTTTCCAGTTTGCAAAGAGTCAAATAAAGTTCATTCAGAGCCAACGATGTGTCTGCTTGGGGGGGGATATATACGGCTGTGATTATAATCGAAGAGAATTCTCTTGGTAGATAATGTGTTCTACATTTGATTGTGAGGAATTCTAAATCAGGTGAACAGAAGGATTTGAGTTCCTGTATGTTTCTTTCATCACACCATGTCACGTTAGTCATAAGGCATACGCCCCCGCCCCTCTTTTTACCAGAAAGATGTTTTTTCCTGTCTGCGCGATGCGTGGAGAAACCTGTTGGCTGCACCGCTTCGGATAGCGTCTCTCCAGTAAGCCACGTTTCCGTGAAGCAAAGAACGTTACAGTCTCTGATGTCCCTCTGGAATGCTACCCTTGCTCGGATTTCATCAACCTTGTTGTCAAGAGACTGGACATTGGCAAGAAGAATGCTAGGGAATGGTGCACGATGTGCCCGTCTCCGGAGTCTGACCAGAAGACCGCCTCGTTTCCCTCTTTTTCGGAGTCGTTTTTTTGGGTCGCTGCATGGGATCCACTCCGTTGTCCTGTTTGTAAGGCAGAGCACAGGATCCGCGTCGCGAAAAGCGTATTCTTGGTCGTACTGATGGTGAGTTGACGCTGATCTTATATTCAGTAGTTCTTCTCGACTGTATGTGATGAAACCTAAGATGACCTGGGGTACTAATGTAAGAAATAACACGTAAAAAAACAAAAAACTGCATAGTTTCCTAGGAACGCGAAGCGAGGCGGCCATTTCTGTCGGCGCCGGAACAAAGTCATGGCCAGGGTCATGTTTAGGGTTGATGCTGTGTGTGATGCTGATTCTGAGCCACATTCCCCTGTTCTTCCACGCATGTCATTGCTAACGTTGATAACTGTCGACAGTTGACACTGCATACATCTTCCTATCATACAAAACATGTCACTCAGGAGTCCAATAAAATGAACCGTTGATCTTGATCATGTGGCATGACAATTACATAAAAGTTCACCTCAGTATTCCCTTAGAGGAGAGTTGACAGGCAAACTATTGGTCAGATATTGTGGTCATTGACAGTGAGTGTTGTGAGCTGAATTATGCGGTCAGTGTGGGAAAGACAGTCACATCCAGGGTTAAGGTCGCAGTCAGTGACAGTGACAGTAACGGTCCAGACAGACTGGAGGGTTCCATGCCCGTCTCATTCTGATCCTATTTCAGACGGGGCTTTAATGCAGCTGTACTGCTGCAGTGACACCCTCCAGAGAATGTGAGAGAGCCAGAGAGGGAAGGAGAGAGGGGGACAGAGGGAGAGAGAGAAACAGAAAGAGAGAGAGAGATTGATAGCTCACACATGAGGACTTGGCACAAGTAGAGTACAAGACAAAAAAATGCACTCTTTCCCTCTTGGGCAGACCGTGAACCTCTCTCTCTCTTTTTTCATTCTTTGTCTCTTTTCTCCCTGTACTTTGGCAGATTTGTACTTTTAGCATGTTTGTTATCTGAGGCTAATTAATTGCTTTTGAGCAAAAACAATCCCAATTAGCACCAATGCTATGATGTAAACCCCACAATGTACATTAAACCCAATACAACCTTTGTCAAAGTTGGATAGATTTCTATGTTTCTGTGATGATGGTTCTTTATTAGCCTATAGTTTCAGATCAGTTTGCAGCCAACTCCTCTAATGTGTTAGCTGTCATGACAAAATTTATGTTTAAATGTTTGTTTACAGCTAATTCGAGCGAAAGCCTGGGGTATGGTATTACAATAGAACCCATGCTGTTTTCATTAGGGAGTGTAGATGACGTTATTATACCGCTGCCCTGTTCAATTTGGGTCCAGTGAGGCTTTAAAAAGGGTATTTTGTGCCAAACTTGGCAGCACACTTCTCCCAGCATTAATCAGCCCGGTCAAAAGGCTATAAACACTCTGGGTAGAAGTTGCCCACTGACACAGATCTAGGATCAGCTAACCTTCCTTAAACACTAACCTCAACCATTAGAGGAAACATTTTAAACTGACCATAGATCAAACTGTAGAAGCAACTTTATCCTTGAAAGCTATAAAGAGCAAAGAGCCATGTGACCCTGGCTCTTGGCCAATGGGAAGAGATGCGTGAGCTGGCCAATAAGGGCCTTCCCTGGGCACCACGCCTGCAGAGTGTGTCCAGATGTTGCTCTTACATTTTCCTCTTTTTCAAACGGGCTGGGGTATAACAAATACGTGGCAAACGGCCATCACATTACTCCCTTTCCTTTACTCCACAGTGAGGGACCACATAGCTGAGGTACTCTTAAGGCTGCGTATTAATAGGCTTTAATAGAGTTCTTCCCTGTAATAGAGCTATAGTCTCCTTTCCTCCAATAGTGTTAAGTGGTTCCTTTCCTCGTCTCGTTTATTTTCAAGACAACTGATTAAGTGACAGCTATATGGTACAGACTTAACCAGTCTTTCTAGTTAAACAATGAAAGAGGGTTAATACTAATTGACCAATTGGAATTGGTGACTCCCATGAGTACTTCCTGATCTCTGTCATGACATAACCTATTCATTTTTAAAATAATCAATATGCCATTCTTCCATGACTAATCCGTGTTGATCACTCCTTAGGGTGGCAAGCAAAGGGTGAGGAGCTCACCTGAGACCAGGATGTCGTTGCGGAGGGCACAGACGGCGTACTCTGACTTGGTGAACTCTGGGAGCTTGGCCAGGGACTTCCACTCTCCTGTCACAGGGTCGTAACACTCTGTGTAAGGCAGGTTGAACCCCCCCACCCTCTCACAGCCCCCTACCACCACGATCACCTCTGAGAAGCCTGTCGACCTGCAGAGAGAGAGAGAGAGAGAGAACAAGAATAGGAGAGGGGAAGAAAAGGTCACAATACAGGTGAGGTGGGGCAGTAATAAAACAACAGCACAGTGACAAGACACAACAAAATAACAAATAAACAAAACACTAGTTGCTGTGGAGAAATAAGACAACACAGAAACACTACACAGAGCAACAATACACAACACAGCACCACTCCAGATGAACATACACAATACAGGTAATTAGAGGTCGACGATTAATCGGAACGGCCGATTAATTAGGTCCGATTTCAAGTCTTCATAACAATCGGAAATCGGTATACAATCGGTATTTTTTTGGCGTAGATTTTTTTTTAAAGAAAAAGTTATTTTAATTTTTTTTTATTTTTTACCTTTATTTAACTAGGTAAGTCAGTTAAGAACACATTCTTATTTTCAATGATGGCCTAGGAACGGTGGGTTAACTGTCTCGTTCAGGGGCAGAACGACAGATTTTCACCTTGTCAGCTCGGGGGATCCAATCTTGCAACCTTACAGTTAAACTAGTCCAACGCAATATGACCTGCCTCTCTCTCGTTGCACTCCACAAGGTGACTGCCTGTTCCGCGAATTCAGTAAGCCAAGGTAAGTTGCTAGCTAGCATTAAACTTATCTTATAAAAAAAAATCTATCACTAGTTAACTACATATTACTAGATATTATCTAGCATGTCCTGCGTTGCATATACTCTGACTGAGCATACAAGCATACAAGTATCTAAGTATCTGACTGAGCGGTGGTAGGCAGAAGCAGGCGTGTAAACATTCATTCAAACAGCACTTTCGTGCGTTTTGAAGGCAGCTCTTCGTTGTGCGTCAAGCATTGCGCTGTTTATGACTTCAAGCCTATCAACTCCCGAGATGAGGCTGGTGTAACCGAAGTGAAATGGCTAGCTAGTTAGCACGCTAATAGCGATTCAAACGTCACACGCTCTGAGCCTTCTAGTAGTTGTTCCCCTTGCTCTGCATGGGTAACGCTGCTTCGATAGTGGCTGTTGTCGTTTTGTTGCTGGTTTGAGCCCAGGGAGGAGCGAGGAGAGGGACGGAAGCTATACTGTTACACTGGCAATACTAAAGTGCCTATAAGAACATCCAATAGTCAAAGGTTAATGAAATACAAATGGTATAGAGGGAAATAGTCCTATGATAACTACAACCTAAAACTTCTTAACTGGGAATATTGAAGACTCATGTTAAAAGAAACCACCAGCTTTCATATGTTCTCATGTTCTGAGCAAGCAACTGAAACGTTAGCTTTCTTACATAGCACATATTGCACTTTTACTTTCTTCTCCAACACTTTGTTTTTGCATTATTTAAACCAAATTGAAGATGTTTCATTATTTACTTGAGGCTAAATTGATTTTATTGATGTATTATATTAAGTTAAAATAAGTGTTCATTCAGTATTGTTGTAATTGTCATTATCACAAATAAATAAATAAATAAATAAATAAATATCGACCGATTAATCAGTATTGGCTTTTTTGGTCCTCCAATAATCGGTATCGGCGTTGAAAAATCATAATCGGTCGACCTCTACAGGTAATAGTGGAAAAATGAGACAGCAACAAGACACAACTCAGCAACACCACAATACAGGCGAGTCAGTTTTGATTCATAACTAAAGGGAAAGAGAGAAGGCAGTATGCTGCACAGCTTTAGATTGGTAATTCACAACGTGTAATGTGTAATACTTGACATGATTGTATTTGTCTACCTGGCAAAATGCACAGTCTTCTTAAGAATAGAATTGACCTACTAAAGGCTCTACTCCACTGAATATCAATGACCTCAATAATACATCCAAATGCTTCCCAATCGGGCCTGTTTGGAAAGTGTATGCCAGGGCTATAGCATGATCCCCTTCAACTCCACGGTACTGTCAAAGAAACATTCATCTTTATAATTAAACTTCAAAACATCCCCACCTGGATGAAATGCTAAGCTAACTTGAAATCAAACTCAATGACATGCTAGTTAACGTGTTTTGTGCACTTTTGCCTATATTAGCCTATATTGTCCTACATTCCCCACCTGTTTAGACACAGTACTGGTAAAGATTAGCTCAGGTCAGACACATGTATGTGAGAGATCAATAGAGGGCGGTCAGACCACCAGACTTTCCCCATGGGGACCATTTTGGGGTTTGGAGGGTGGAGAATGGAGATGGCATGCATCTGTTGGCAGGAGCTGAAACTCGTGGCCCCCGAGGCTACACACACAGACAAAGACAAACATACAGGAGGCTCTATGTCTGGTCTGTTGTGATCTGCCTGGATACTGACACGGTACGCCTGAGAGAGACACGTCACCTCCTGGCTATCTAGCTGGCTATCTAACTGACACCCAGCGTCAGCACTGTTTAAACCAGTGGCGTCTAAACATCAGATACTGTATGTATCTAGGTTGCTTTTTAAGAGCAATGGAAAATGATATGGATGAACTCAGAGCCACACACACTCACATGAACCTTTCTACAGTATATGTACACAAACAAACAACATTAAAATAAACAGGACTGTATGTGACACACTGCTTCACTTCTGCTATTAAAACAAGATCCAACGCACATGTGGTTCAGGCTACGAATGCTTGCAACCTACCTATTCTGTCAGCAAACCGGAATGTGTATGGCTTTCCACCTCATGACACATTTCCATTTCAAAATGGGACTACAGAACAAACTAAATGAGTCTCTGTCTGCACAATAACACACAAGCAAAGGGTTATGAGTTCATGAACAAACCGTCTAGTGTGGAGGAGAAAACAGTGAACAGCGGGCACTGACATTCTACCTCACCTTTCTCTCGGTCTCATCTCTCTCTCTCTCCCTCACAGAAGAAAAGGTGGGCGGTTATTTGACCGAACTAAGAGTAAAGCTAAGATAAACGGCAGGTGTTTTCGTTTGCAAACAGACATTTCTAATACTTTGGGATCCGAGTTAATCTCCGTAAAATGAGTGTCAGATAAGTGACAAGCCAAGAGGAAATAGAAATGACACATAATCTGCTTTCCAGCTCTCTGGCGAGGAAGAAGATAGATCTGGAACTGTACCGTACACAGTCACAACACTTCCTGTTTCAGCATATATGCCAAATAACAAATAAACTAAACACTAGACGCTGTGGAGAAATATAACAACAACACAGAAACACTACACAGAGCAACAACAATGTCACTTTACCCCGACCTACATGTACATATGACATCCATTACCTCAACTAACTTGTATCCCTGCACAGTGACTTGGTACCGGTATTCCTTGTATATAGCCTCGTTATTGTTATTTTATTGTGATACTATTTCCTTTTCTTTGGTGGTAGTTTCTAACTCTGCATTGTTGGGAAAGGGCTTGTAAAGTAAACATTTCAGAGTAATGTTGTATTCAGCCCCTGTCACAAATAAAATGTGACTTGATTTGAATGCACAACACAGCACCACTCCAGAGAAACATACACAATACAGATAACTAGCCCTACTTAGATGTATCAGAACATTCGGTCCCAAAAGATTTTCCATATTCATTTATCCTTGAGGGAAAATAAAGTTGTATTGAATTGAATAGAAGAGAGTGACCAAGTTGGATCCCTCTGAACTACACCTCCCAGCATCCCCTGCACTATACCTGCGTGGGCGGGTTCTGGGTGACATCATCTCGTTGCCCAGTACGTGGTACCGTCGGGCCTCGTGGAGAAGCTGGTAGCACTCTGGAGCGGTCTGGATGATCTGATCTCCTTCCACTGTCTGGACAAAGTAGTTGGGGTGCAGCAGGGGCAGACGGACGTGGTGCAACAGTTCTTTAAGCACGGGCCTCCGGGGCTCCACACTGTGGTACACCCAGCGCATCACTGCCTCAAACACTACCTCCTCCTTCCCGATGGCCAGTTCGTCACTGCATATGTACTCCTCCAGCTCGTCCCTCCTCAGGTCCAGGAACTCCTCGTGTTGGGCCACATCAGGGAAGCTGGCCAGGGCGTACGAGCGGCAGCGGCTGGCTAGCTGTTTCAGAGAGTGGGCATCTGCGAAGCGCTGAATTCCCAAGCAGTTGCAAGGGTCTAGTTGGTCTTCTAGGAACTTGGCGCAGGCTTCACGCAGCGTGGAGATCTGGAAGAGGCTGGAGGTCTCGAATAGGAACTGCACGTTGTCGGTGGTGATCTTGGCGCGGCCCGTGTAGACGTAGCTGAGGAAGGAGTCCATGGCCTCGGCCAGAATGCCATTGATCTCCACCAGCATCTCGCGTGACTCACGGTGGTCGTTGCAGAACATAGCGCGGAAGTAGGAGGAGCAGGCAGAGAGCACAGCGCGGTGGCAGGGGAACTCGCGGCCCTGCACGCTGATGATCACGTCGGTGAAGAGGCGGCTGTCGCGGAACTCATTGAACACCTGCAAAATGGCCTCTGAGTGGGAGGAGCCGGAGGAGAAGTCCAGCACTTCATTACCGGTCAGCGTCTTGGAGTCCACCTCGAACACCTTGGGGAGGGAGAAAAATTGTGATGATGAGTTTGATTTTATGGTCCAAAGTGGTTTTACAATGTTTTATTATGTTTTACTATGTTTTTATTATGTTTTATTGTTTTTATTATGTTTTACTATGTTTTTATTATGTTTTATTATGTTTTTATTATGTTTTATTATGTTTTATTATGTTTTTATTTGCCACTGGGGAATGATTGCTTCACATTGCACTTCTAATTGCTTTTCAAGACAAGATAAACACACTGGATTTATCAACACAAATGCACCGCAGTCTAATTTCAGTATAATGTTTCAATTTTTGGACAAAATAAACAGCTAAGATGAACTCTGAATTCTGATGAAATTAGTGGGTTTGGTGTGCACCTTTCGTTTGACAGCGGGGGAGTCCCGGGTCCCAGAGTCCTCCCTGTTCAGCCGTCTGCCCAGGATCAACACCATGGCTGCTGCTCTGTAGAACTACCGGATACCTGGAAGAAAGCCAGAAAATCATTTATAAATTGGTAAATTAATGTGTGGATCAAGCTACTATTTACAGGTTTTATAGGCCTGTATGTTTAAATCAGATTATACCCGATACATTATAGAGAGAGAATGTTATAAGCCTATATAAGTGTAAATCAGCTTATATGTTTTGCGTTATACCCTATAGAACTGTAGATCTGATTATACATGTGTTATAGATGTGTTTTAAGCCTGTGTAACTCGAGATCAAATCGTACAATATATAAGTATAAATCAAGTTATACAAGCTACATGAATTGAAGCTTAACTACTTAACTTGAACCATTGTTGCTGTGATGAATTGGAGAAAAGAAGTACACAACAGAGGCAGTAGATATAAATAAGTCATAAGGGAAACAACCTACTTTGCGCTTCAGTGAGAAGAGAACGAGTTGAACAAACAATTCCAAAGCCTTCAGGGTAGAGATACAGTATCTTGCATCACAATAGAGCAGTGGTTCTCAAACGTTTTATAGTTCCGAACCCCTTCAAACACTCAACCTCCAGCTGCGCACCCCCTCCAGCACCAGGGTCAGCTGTACCCCCTCCAGCACCAGGGTCAGCTGTACCCCCTCCAGCACCAGGGTCAGCTGTACCCCCTCCAGCACCAGGGTCAGCTGTACCCCCTCCAGCACCAGGGTCAACTGTACCCCCTCCAGCACCAGGGTCAGCGCACTCTCAAATGTAGTTTTTTTGCCATCATTGTAAGCCTGCCCCACACACACTATACAATAAATGTATTAAACATAAGAACGAGTGTGAGTTTTTGTCACAACCCGGCTCATAAGAAGTGACAAAGATATCTTATAGGACCAGGGCACAAATAATAATATAATAATAATCAATAATTTTGCTCTTTATTTAGCCATCTTACATATAAAACCGTATTTGTTCATCGAAAATGGTGAATAACTCACCACAGGTTAATGAGAAGGGTGTTCTTGAAAGGATGCACATAACCCTGCATTGTTGGGTTGTATTGGAGACAGTCTGTCTTAAATCATTTTCCACACACAGTCTCTGCCTGTATTTAGTTTTCATGCTAGTGAGGGCCGAGGATCCACTCTCACATAGGCACATGGTTGCAAAGGGCATCAGTGTCTTAACAGCACGATTTGCCAAAGCAGGACACTCTGAGCGCAGCCCAATCCAGAAATCTGGCAGTGGCTTCTGATTAAATTACATTTTCACAGAACCGCTTGTTGCAATTTTGATGAGGCTCTCTTGTTCAGATATCGGTAAGTGGACTGGAGGCAGGGCATGGAAGGGATAATGGATCAAGTTGTTTGTGTCATCCGGGATTGCACACCCAACTCACTCAGGTGCTTCGCTATATCACATTTGACATTGTCCATAAGCTTGAGTTCATTTGCACAAACAAAAATCATACAATGATGGAAAGACCTGTGTGTTGTCCTTATTAATGCAGACAGAGAAGAACTCCAACTTCTTAATCATAGACTCAATTTTGTCCCGCACATTGAATATAGTTGAGGAGAGTCCCTGTAATCCTAGATTCAGATCATTCAGGCGAGAAAAACATCACCCAGATAGGCCAGTCGTGTGAGAAACTAGTCATCATGCAAGCGGTCAGACAAGTGATTTCAAGTGACAGACAAGCATTTCTGTATGTTGTAAAAGCGTTACATGGTCGCAGCCCATATCAGTGCATAGTGCAGAAAATACGCGAGAGTTTAGGAACCTTGCTTTAACAAAGTCAACCATTTCTAAGGTAGTGTCCAAAACATCTTTCCAACTGGATGCTGCAGTGTACCCAAGTGGGGAGGGAGCAACTGCTTGCACGTGTGTTACCACTCCACTGTGTCTCCCTGTCATAGCTATTGCGCCATCAGTACAGATACCAACATGAGCAGCAGCTACGTTTGGCTACATACGGACCATTAGTGGAATTCCCGCGAGAGAGTAACGGTTAATGTGATCGGATGTTCATTATTTGACTAGGCTACCAGAATTTGACATTTGACATTCTTATTTTGCTTAATACCAGATGGTTTCATTTTATTTTTGGCAGCGAAACGAGGCTACTCGTTGTATAGCCCAAATGTATAGCCCCGTTGGAAAGTGGACGGGTTTAGACATTTTCAAATATCTCCTAAACCCTTCCTCTGGCTCTGTACTGAAGCAGTTGTGCCCCGGGGGCACAGTGCAACAGTTGACAAGGCCATAATCACAGAGACTATAGAGAGAGAGAGGTTGTTGTGCAACGGTAGCGGGGCCCACCCCAAATGTCAATTGCGTTTGTTGTGAAAGAAACCAGGTGAAGGAAAGACAGGCATCACGTCATCATGTTTTCAACAGTGGGCTAGCTATCTGCGAAGCCGGTTAAAACCGGGCCTACAGTCTTTTCAGCGGTGATCATCTAACTGCGTGGGCCGAACGGAAAGACTGACTGCCAAACCAGATCAATGGCAATCCATTCTGGGAGGGAGCCTCGTCCTCCTCTTCTGGAGTATCTTTTGTTCACCTCCACAGAGTGGCAAGGCGGAGGGATATTAAACGGGTATAAAGTATACCATGTCTGTTCATCAACTCACACATTTTGTCTAATGTTTTCTGACTTTGGTAAGATGGTAAAAGTGAAACAGGGACCCAGGAAGGCACGCACACACACCCACAGGTGTGGGCTATCCTATGCTGACGATCTCAAACCATACACGTTTAATTACTTCTAAAAATGGAATCCTTCATAACAACTGCTTTCTCGTAAAGATAAAGAAGTTGACATTTGCTTGCATTGTCTTGGAGGCACCAGCATGTGCCCCGTCCCTCCATGAGCACGTACTGGACAGAGGTCGTTAATAAAGCGAATGTGTCTGGCTTTACTGATAAATTAGGCCATTCTCCCTCCAGGCTATATTTAACCTGGCACACACAGCCAGACGCACAAGTGGAACCTGTTAGCGTGTGCTTATCATTGTCCGTAGCACCTCCTTCTAATCAAGCAACACAAAGAAAGTCAGGTTTTGCCAGTGGCTCCAGCCTTTTGGGGGCCCTAAGCGGGATTTGGTTGGGGGGGGCACCTCGCAAACAAAACATTTTTGTGGACCCCCTCTTGACTTCGGAGAGAAACATGAGTTTTAAAGTACATTTCCTGCAATTCTACACATTTTGCCATGCTGCGAAGATACATTTTTGCAGTTTTAAAGCTAATTTCCTGAAATTCTACACATTTTGCCATGACTTATGCCATGTTAATATGATATCTGAGTGAGAATGACTAACAAAATCAATGGGGCCCCCTGGAGGTCAGGGACCCTGGGCATGTGCCTTGGGTGTCCAGTCCGTATTTGGCCATGATTACTACAAGTTTAGATTGATTGCTGGCTGGACTAACTACCAATCTAAAAATTGTTAGCTGAAATGGCTAATTGAGTGGCTGTCAGTGACTGACATAAGGGAAAATTGCTGATGCACAACCAAATATCAAAGTTGCACCTGATGAATTCTACTATTCTGACTCTCAATTATACATTGAGAGCCCCCCCCCCCAGCAAAAAAAAAAGCCCGGCCCTGGCCATAAAGACAACAACAAAGTGTTCTATGCAGCTCTCACTTATCTAGCCAGAGTGACCAAATGTCTATCTTGTCATGTGTCTTTTTTGAGAGATTCGTTTATAGGCGAATTCTAAATTGGGAATGGTCATATAGCCTAGGTATAATTACGCGCAATAAACAAGCAAATCACAAAATCTTTGAGCAGATGAAATTCTGATCAGTTTTGACATATTATGCATCGTGGAATCGACCATTATAATGATTAAATGTCAATATAGATGCAGCAATAAGTGGACGATGAATGTCAAGACGTTTTGAATAAAAAATGCACAATAACAACTGCAAAAAAGTTCAAACCCCGTGAGTTCTCTTTATGGTAGGCATTATAATCTCATGAATTATACATTAGCCTATCTGGTAGCTTTTGTTTTTATTGTCGATGACCTCTTCTCGTCAACCTTGAACGGTGCTTAATTATGCTTAGCTCAACAAAGGCACACCAAATTCACTTAAACAGGATACGACTATCCAGTGCCACAATTGAATACAAGAACGTATTGAAATACACGTAAAGTATTAAATACTATTTTTTACAGTACGTTAGGACTAAAGACCTTACCTTATCCTGGAGTTTTCGTATGAGCGCCTCGGCTATTTCGAGTGATGAAAAAAAACAAGAAACAAAAAAGTTCTGAAAATGTTGATCCGAAAATGGTATGATGGCAATGTTTCTTATACAAAACAAATATATGTATCTATGCCCCAGACATCATGATTTATTATGCTCGAGACAAAGAACTGTAACAAAGTGTAAACATCACACGGAGATACATGTCACATCCTCGGGATATGCCGACCCAGTCAACTAGAAATCTTGGTGCTTATGGGTAGTGTATTTCAGCTGTCGAATCAGAAACAGCACTTCCCAACGTACCTTTGTCCTCCACGTGGCTGGTCTTTGTTTGCAAACACTCCCCTGACGTTGTCCACTTTTTCACAAAAACTCTTGAAACTTTGTTGTCAACACCGATTGAGTAATCATGTACAGGAAGGATATTGCCTAATAGTAATCTAGGCCTAATGATTATTCATTGAGTCACGTATGCGCATGAGTTGGGAGACTAGTAAAGTATAAATCAGACATACTTCAGTAACTTTCCTTATTGCTGAATGCTGACAAAGAGTTTTAAAGTTTAATTGGATGAAAAACAACAATTTACTACATTTACAATCCCACTCTGGTCAATAACATAGTTGTGTTATATCCTATCATATTACTTGTATTTTATATACAGTACCAGTCAAAAGTTAGGACACACCTACTTATTCAAGTTTTTTTGTATTATTATTATTATTTTTTAAAACTATTTTCTACATTGTAGAATAGTAATGAAGACATCAAAACTATGAAATAACACATATGGAATCACGTAGGAACCAAAAAAGTGTTAAACAAATCAAAATATATTTGATATTTGATATTCTTCAAAGTAGCCACCCTTTGCCTTGATGACAGCTTTGCACACTCTTGGCATTTTCTCAACCAGCTTCATGAGGTCACCTGGAATGCATTTCAACTAACAGGTGTGCCTTGATAAAAGCTAATGTGTGTAATTTATTTCCTTGTTAAGGCATTTGAGCCAATCAGTTGTGTTGTGAAAAGGTAGTGGGTTGTATACAGAAGATAGCCTTATTTGGTTAAAAAAAATGGTCCTTATTATGGAAAGAAGGTTAGAGAAACAACAGTCCATTATTACTTTAAAATATGAAGGTCAGTCAATGCGGAAAATGTCAAGAACTTTGAATGTTCAAGTGCAGTCGCAAAAACCATCAAGTGCTATGATGAAACTGGCTACTAAACCACTACTAAAGGACACCAATAATAAGAAGAGACTTGCTTGGGCCAAGAAACACGAGTAATGGACATTAGGCCGGTGGAAATCTGTCCTTTGGTCTGATGAGTCCAAATTCAAGATTTTTGATTCCAACCACCGTGTCTTTGTGAGATGAGTAGGTGAAGTGATGATCTCTGCATGTTTGGTTCTCACCGTGAAGCAAGGAGGAGGAGGTGTGATGGTGTGGGGGTGCTTTGATGGTGACACTGTCAGTGATTTATTGAGAATTTTAGGCACACTTAACCAGCATGGTTACCACAGCATTCTGCAGCGATACACCATCCCATCTGGTTTGCTCTTAGTGGGACTATCATTGTTTTTCAACAGGTCCCTGACCCAAAACACACCCCCAGGCTGTGTACGGGTATTTGGCCAAGAAGGAGAGTGATGGAGTGCTACATCAGATGACCTGGCCTCTACAATCCCCCAACCTCAACCCAATTGAGATGGTATGGAATGAGTTGGACCGCAGAGTGAAGGAAAAGTAGCCAACTAGGGCTCAGCATGCATGGGAACTCCTTCAAGACTGTTGTAAAAGCATTCCGGGTGAAGCTGGTTGAGAGAATGCGAAGAGTGTGCAAAGCTGTCATCAACACAAAGGGTGGCTATTTTGAAGAATCTCAAATATAAAATATATTTAGATTTGTTCAACACTTTTTTGGTTACTACATGATTCCATATGTGTTATTTCATAGTTTTGATGTCTTCACTATTATTCTACAATGTAGAAAATAGTAAAAATAAAGAAACATAAGTAGGAGTCTAAACTTTTGACTTGCAAGGTATGTATAAATAAATCTACATAAAAGCAATGAAGATGCTTGGAACTTTCAGGCATGGGTTAAACAAAGGATATGTTTTTCAGGTGTAACCCGATATGGGGCATTTGGGTAGAATGGTGGAAAACATGCTGCTGCAGCTCTCTACAAGGGACAAGGGGAGTGGTTAAATGGATCATGGCATAATTTCATAGCTGCATTATTATGTTGTACAATCCTACTCGGATAAAGAGAGCTATACTTAGAGAGCTACTTCCTCACGTCTCTGAATCACTTCTGTTTTTGGGTCTCTGGCCCATTTTCAATGTTTTGTCCCAACCTGTCGATGCAATGTGTCATCATAAGTCAAAAGCCTGTTTTGAAACACCATTACCCTCTAGTGGATATTCAGTGCACAT
Organism: Oncorhynchus clarkii lewisi; assembly: GCF_045791955.1. Lineage (NCBI taxonomy): Eukaryota > Metazoa > Chordata > Actinopteri > Salmoniformes > Salmonidae > Oncorhynchus > Oncorhynchus clarkii. The sequence goes on from NC_092166.1 coordinate 40,194,183, forward strand.
GCATTCTTGATGAAATTATTATTTTTTTTGAAATAAAAAAAATTGACTTTAGTTTAGACTGACATGATGGTTGATACAGTAGATAAGTAGGTAGTCACATACACATGATCTGTGGTACTGCACCTTTAACATCCTGCAACAGATGTGGTTCCAGATGTTGTTGACTATCTGAGGGACATAATACAAAGCAGAGTCAATGATTTAGCCGGCCAACTTTGATGAGCAACCGGAAATAACCACAGATTTTATGGTTCACTTTAAAAGCTAAACTTAAATATGTCTTTTAGTTTGTTAAATCGATTAGACCATCACCATTTCAAGCTTATCTTTCTACAAAATAAAAAGTTATTTCATCATTGTTTCATCATAATTTGTCAACGAGATGTGGTTTCATTTTATTTTTGGCCGCGAAACGAGGCTACTCGTTGTATAGCCCAAATGTATAGCCCTGTTGGAAAGTGGACGGGTTTAGACATTTTCAAATATGTACTGTGATGTGGAATCTACATCGAAAATACATTGGATTTTGAAATAAGTCAACTGTTGTTTAGGGAGTGAAATTTCAACCACATGATTATGTAATCATGGTCACCAAATTTCAACATAGACAAACCTTATATTAAATATGTTGCATTTGTACCTTTAAAACAACGTCAGGTCTTGAACGTTATATCCACTATCAGAAAAAAACAATAGGCTGGTCAGCACCTCCTGCTAGAGTATATATATATCTATCTACAGTTAGCCTTTGGTCTCCCTGCCTGCCAAACCAGATCAATGTAAATCCATTCTGGGAGGGAGCCTCATCCTCCTCTTCTGAAGCAATAATTTATATGTTGGATTCACATCTCCATCTTTACCAAAAAGAATAGGACTAAATCAAATGTCATTTAAAAAGTGCATTTAAAGTTCGATTTGATTTAGTCTTATTCTTTAAGTTAGATTTTTGGTTGAGATGGAGACTTGAATCCAACATATCAATTATACATTTTTAGACAAACTGGATTTAAAGCCCCTGGCAGAGGTGGAACTATACACGCAGAAGATAAGCCTCCTTCAAATGTTGATATTTGGTTGCGTTGACAACCAAACACAATCCAATATCACTTTTGAAATACAATAAATAGCCTATTAACTTGTCAACAAGTTAACAAATTGTATGTTGAATTCAAGACTCCAACTCAACCAAAAATACAGGTTAGAGAACCGGATTAAGCCAGTGGCTCAGATGGAACTATCCAAGCAGTACATTGTTTTTCCAATTAAATTTAATTGCGCTTTTAGATGGTTGAAAGCATAGTGATAACAATTAACTTTTGGTAGTTTTTTGAGTGGATGAATATATACAGGCCCCCATGAGCCACCAGAACAGCTTCAATGTGTCTTGTCATTGATTCTTCAAGTGTCTGGAACGCTATTGGAGGGATGTGACACCAGTCTTCCGGAAGAAATTCCATCATTTGGAATTTTGCTGATGGTGGTGGAAAACGCTGTCTCCAGAATGAGACATACACAGACACACTCTTTAAGCCCCCTCTGCTCCCTCTTTTAAAGTCACAGAGATCTCTTCATGGAGCCAAAATAATGGGCAACTGGAAATAAATGACCCCTAAGCATGATGATCAATTGCTTAATTAACTCAGTAACCAGACCTGTGTGGAAGCACCTGCTTTCAATATACTTTGTATCCCTCATTTACTCAAAAGTTTCCTTTATTTTGGAGAGCAACCTGTCGGTTGCACTCTCATCGATCAATGTCTCAACCAAATATTTCCCAATTATTCAAGGACCTTACAGTCCTTTTTGCTCCAATCTCCCCCTTCATTCAATTGTCACATGACAGGTGAGACAGCCGTGGATACTTCAGCCCATAGAAGGACAACAGGGCCCCACACAGGTCTCTGTACCTGAGGCCATACAGGTACGGTGATTTGGGCAGCACTAGGAAGATGTTACACACCACTTGTAACTTTCGTCGTACGAGGTAGACCAAGGTGCAGCGTGGTACGTGTTCATGATTCTTTATTTTCTCAGAACACTAAACAAACCAGCAAAAGATTAACGACCATCACGTTGTGTAGGCTTTACAGAGCTAACAAGAAACAACATCCCACAACCTAAGGTGGCAAAACAGGCTGCCTAAGTATGATTCCCAATCAGAGACAACGATAGACAGCTGTCCCTGATTGAGAACCATACCCGGCCAAAACAGAAATAAAAAACATAGAATGCCCTCCCCACATCACACCCTGACCTAACCAAATAGAGAAATAAAACGGCTCTCTCAGGTCAGGGCGTGACACCACTAGGGAGGTCAAGGGCATCATGGTGGCAGTAGTGCCTGCAGCACCAGCATGGGAAAAACAGGAAGAGGTCTGGTCTGATATGTTCATTCTTAGCCAGTCCTTTTAAGCACTCTGGTCAAAAAGGGTGGTTCCATCACGCTGACAAGCTTTCTGACCTCACTCGGGTCGTTGCTATTTAATGTGCAAAGAAAACCAAAATCACATTCCTATCTTAAAAGCATACGTTCATCATTCTTCAAATTGTATTCACATCAGATTGGATGAGAACTTGACAGTTAAACAGGGTTTCCTTCCTAAGTTACAATGTTTGGTATATACAGTTTTAATAACATCAAAAATGACAAACAATATGACAATAGTTTTCTACATCTACCCACCGACCATTTCCCACATTCCCCGTTAGAGTTTTGGGCTGGCACAAGTATTCTGGGGACAAAGACATTCCATTAGTTGATACTTGAGAGCCAAGAGATACAGGTGAAGTCGGAAGTTTACATACACTTAGGTTGGAGTCATTAAAACTCGTTTTTCAACCACTCCACAGATTTCTTGTTAACCTATAGTTTCAGCAAGTCAGGTAGGACATCTATTTTGTGCAAGACACAAGTAATATTTCCAACAATTGTTTACAGACAGATTATTTCACTTATAATTCACTGTATCACAATTCCAGTGGGTCAGAAACTAAGTTGACTGTGGCTTTAAACAGCTTGGAAAATTCCAGAAAATGATGTCATGGCTTTAGAAGCTTCTGATAGGCTAATTGACATCATCTGAGTCAATTAGAGGTGTACCTGTGGATGTATTTCAAGGCCTACCTTCAAACTCAGTGCCTCTTTTCTTGACACCATGAGAAAATCAATAGAAATCAGCCAAGAACGAAGGAAAAAAATTGTAGACCTCCACAAGGCTGGTTCATCCTTGGGAGCAATTTCCAAACGCCTGAAGGTACCATGTTCATCTGTACGAACAATAGTACACAAGTATAAACACAATGGGACCACGCAGCCGTCATACCGCTCAGGAAGGAGACGCGTTCTGTCTCTTAGAGATGAATGTACTTTGGTGTGAAAAGTGCAAATCAACCCCAGAACAACAGCAAAGGACCTTGTGAAGATGCTGGAGGAAACAAAAGTATCTATATCCACAGTGAAACGAGTCCTATATCGACATAACCTGAAAGGCCGCTCAGCAAGGAAGAAGCCACTGCTCCAAAACCGCCATAAAAAAAGCCAGACTACGGTTTACAACTACACATGGGGACAAAGATCGTACTTTTTGGAGAAATGTCCTCTGGTCTGATGAAACAAAAATAGAACTGTTTGGCCATAATGACCATCGTCATGTTTGGAGGAAAAAGGGGAGTCTTGCAAGCTGAAGAACACCATCCCAACCGTGAAGCACGGGGGTGGCAGCATCATTTTGTGGGGGTGCTTTGCTGCAGGAGGGATTGGTGCACTTCACAAAATAGATGGATATATTGAAGCAAGACATCAGTCAGGAAGTTAAAATTGGTCGCAAATGGGTCTTCCAAATGGACAATGACACCAAGCATACTTCCAAAGTTGTGGCAAAATGGCTTAAGGACAACAAAGTCAAAGTATTGGAGTGGCCATCACAAAGCCCTGACCTCAATCCTATAGAAGACTTGTGGGCAGAACTAAAAAATCATGTGCGAGCAAGGAGGCCTACAAACCTGATTCAGTTACACCAGCTCTGTCAGGAGGAATGGGCCAAATTTCACCTAACTTATTGTGGGAAGCTTGTGGAAGGCTACCTGTAACATTTGACTCAAGTTAAACAATTTAAAGGCAATGCTACCTGTGGCGTACAGCAGGTCAGCCACCAGGGGGAGACTCATCATGTCCTGGTGACAGACGGTGTATACATCACGAGGCGATGGCTCCATCTGCTGGACGTGCCAGGTCTCGACGGGTTCTCCGACTAATTGGGGCTGATTGGGAGTTGGTGAGTAACAAAGGGCTGATTGCTCACCAGCTGTGCAAGGCCCATAATGCTGCCAGAAAGGACTCCTGTATAGTTGGGGAAGGTTACAGAGGTAACAGGAGTGAGTACAGTTTTGATCTCGACAGGATACAGCAAAACCCAGAGCCAAGAAGACGGTATCCCGGAGAGAGACTCATGGGGGAGACCTATCCTTTTCTTTTTTTAAATTTATTATTTAAATAAACACCCTTGAAATTGAGCTAATCCTACTCTGTCCGTGTCTGATCTGTGTAAATGTCTTGACCAAACCCCCTGGTCTGCCACATACCAAATACTAATTGAGTGTATGTAAACTTATGACCCACTGGGAATGTGATAAAATAAATAAAAGCTGAAATATATCATTCTCTCTACTATTATTCTGCCATTTCACATTCTTAAAATAACCTAAGACAGGGCATTTTTACGAGGATTAAATGTCAGGAATTGTGAAAAACGGAGTTTAAATGTATTTGGCAAAGGTGTATGTAAACTTCCGATTTCAATTGTAGTTGTCTCCTGTTTAATTTACGACTGGCTGTGAGGTGACAGAAACCGGCCCAGCCCCCCCTCTCCTCTTCTGTGGTTGAGAAAGGGCCTGGCTATTGACAACCATTGCCAAGCTGATCTGAGCCCTTGGATCCTCACGTGTATCATGACAGTCCCCCTCTGGTGGGTTCAACCTTGGAAGGATTCTGCAAGTTGCAACCCACCATAAAAATGAACACGGGATGTCCTGGTTTGTGGATCATCGTAGCGGTCCCCCTCTGGAGGTTTACCTTGGTAGACTGAAAACTGTTCAGATTGAGTCTGACTGACGTGTGTCAGTAAGAATTGATATCGACCTCAAGACATACATTGGGGCAAAAAAGTATTTAATCAGCCACCAATTGTGCAAGTTCTCCCACTTAAAAAGATGAGAGAGGCCTGTAATTTTCATCATAGGTACACTTCAACTATGACAGACAAAATGAGAAAACAAATGAAGGAAATCACATTGTAGGATTTTTAATTAATTTATTTGCAAATTATGGTGGAAAATAAGAAAAAGATGGTAGACCTCCACAAGTCTGGTTCATCCTTGGAAGTAATTTCCAAACGCCTGAAGGTACCACGTTCATCTGTACAAACAATAGCATGCAAGTATAAACACCATGGGTGTAATGCTCAATGAGTGAATGGGTGGGGAGTCAGGCGCAGAGAGCAAAGGATGCGGTAAAAAACACGCTTTAATGTCCAAAATCAAAGGAACAAAATAGTATACCCAAACAGGCATAACTATACAAAACAATATAGTACCCATAGGTAAAAATACCAGGACAGCGAGAAAACCCAACAAACACTAACACCTCTCACAAATACAGAAGAACAAGCCCGCACAAACAGAAGCGGGCTAAACGAACTTAAATAACCCCACCCTAACAACCAAACAATGAACAGGTGAAACCAATTAGACAAAACCAAACGAACACGGAACAAAGGATCGGTGGCAGCTAGTAGACCGGCGACGACGACCGCCGAGCGCCACCCGAACAAGAAGGGGAGCCACCTTCGGTAATATTCGTGACAGTACCCCCCCCCCCCCCTGACGCGCAGCTCCCGCAGCGCGCCGACGCCGGCCTCGGGGTCGACCCGGGGGCCGAGGCGCAGGGCGATCCGGATGGAGGCGATGGAACTCTCTCAACATAGATGGATCCAGAATATCCCCCACCGGGACCCAGCACCTCTCCTCCGGACCGTACCCCTCCCAGTCAACGAGGTACTGCAGGCCCCTCACCCGGCGTCTTGAGTCCAGAATAGCTCGTATCGTGTACGCCGGGGACCCCTCGATGTCCAGAGGGGGCGGAGGGACCTCCGGAACCTCACCTTCCTGCATGGGACCAGCTACCACCGTCCTGAGAAGAGACACATGAAACGAGGGGTTAATGCGATAATACGAAGGAAGTAATAATCGATAACAAACCTTGTTTATTCTCCTCAGGACTTTAAATGGCCTTACACACTGCGGACCCAGCTTCCGGCAGGGCAAGCGGAGGGGCAGGTTTCGGGTCGAGAGCCAGACCCTGTCCCCCGGTGCAAACACGGGGGCCTCACTGCGGTGACGGTCAGCGCTCTTCTTCTGCCGTCCACTCGCCTGACGTAATGACTCCTGGACGGCCCTCCAGGTCTCCTTAGAGCGCTGCACCCACTCCTCCACTGCAGGAGCCTCAGTCTGGCTCTGATGCCATGGTGCCAGGACCGGCTGGTACCCCAACACGCACTGAAACGGTGACATGTTGGTAGAGGAGTGGCTTAGTGAATTCTGGGCCATTTCAGCCCAGGGGATGTATCTCGCCAGCTCCCCTGGCCGGTCCTGGCAATACGACCACAGAAACCTACCCACCTCCTGGTTCACTCTCTCCAATTGCCCATTACTCTCCGGGTGATACCCTGAGGTCAGGCTGACCGAGACCCCCAGACGTTCCATAAATGCCCTCCACACTCGGGGGGTAAACTGGGGACCCCGATCAGAAACAATATCCTCGGGCACTGCGTAGTGCCGGAAGACATGGGTGAATAGAGCCTCCGCAGTCTGCAGGGACGTAGGGAGACCGGGCAACGGGATAAGACGGCAGGACTTAGAAAACCGATCCACAACGACCAGGATCGTCGTGTTTCCCTGAGAGAGGGGGAAGGTCAGTAAGAAAATCCACCGATAGATGGGTCCACGACCGTTGTGGAACGGGCAGGGGTTGTAACTTCCCTCGTGGCAGGTGCCTAGGAGCCTTACTCTGGGCGCACGCCAAACAGGAGGAGACATAGAATCGCACATCCCTCACCAAGGTAGGCCACCAGTACCTCCTCCTAAGACCTCGCACTGTCCTTGAAATACCTGGGTGACCCGACGAGGGTAGACTATGAGCCCACCGAATCAATTGATCACGAACAGCGAGCGGCACGTACCTACAACCCTCCGGACACTGTGGAGGCGCAGGTTCCTCCCTTAGCGCCCGCTCGATGTCTGCGTCCACCTCCCATACTACTGGTGCCACCAGCTTAGCCGCCGGAATGATGGGAGTAGGATCGATGGACCGGTCCTCAGTGTCATAGAGGCGGGACAGCGCGTCGGCCTTAGTGTTGAGGGAACCTGGTCGATACGAGATCGTAAAACAAAATCTGGTGAAATACATGGCCCACCTTGCCTGACGAGGATTCAGTCTCCTAGCTGATTGGATATACTCCAGGTTACGGTGGTCAGTCCAGATGAGGAAAGGGTGCTTAGCCCCCTCAAGCCAGTCTCTCCACACCTTCAGGGCCTTAACCATAGCCAACAACTCCCTGTCCCCCACATCATAATTCCGCTGCGCTGGCCCGGGCTTCTTCGAAAAAAAAGCACAGGGGCGGAGCTTCGGTGGCGTACCCGAGAGCTGTGAGAGCACCGCTCCAACCCCAGCCTCGGATGCGTCCACCTCTACTATGAACGCCAAAGAAGGGTCCGGATGCGCCAACACCGGCGCCTCAGTGAACAGCGCCTTCAACCTACGGAAAGCTCCGTCCGCCTCTGCTGACCACTGCAAACGCACCGGCCCCCCCTTCAGCAGTGAGGTAATAGGAGCTGCTACCTGACCAAAACCCCGGATAAACCTCCGATAGTAATTGGCAAACCCTAAGAACCGCTGCACCTCCTTTACCGTGGTCGGAGTCGGCCAATTACGCACGGCCTTGACGCGGTCACCCTCCATTACCACCCCCGAGCTGGAAATGCGATAACCCAGGAAGGAAACGGCTCGTTTGGAAAACTCACATTTCTCCGCCTTCACGTACAGGTCATGCTCCAGCATTCGCCCAAGAACCTTGCGCACCAGAGACACATGCGCAGTACGTGTAGCGGAGTAGATCAAAATATCGTCAATATACACTACCACACCCTGTCCGTGCAGGTCTCTGAGAATCTCGTCAACGAAGGATTGAAAGATAGCTGGAGCATTCTTTAACCCGTGCGGCATGACGAGGTACTCATAATGGCCAGATGTGGTACTAAACGCGGTTTTCCACTCATCTCCCTCCCGAATACGCACCAGATTATACGCACTCCTGAGATCCAGTTTTGTGAAGAACTGCGCTCTGTGAAATGATTCCACTGCCGTAGCGATGAGAGGTAGTGGGTAACTAAAACCCACCGTGATGGAATTGAGTCCTCGATAATCAATACACGGACGCAAACCACCATCCTTTTTCTTCACAAAAAAGAAACTCGAGGAGACGGGTGACATGGAGGGCAGAATGTACCCCTGTCCCAGAGCTTCCGTGACATATGTCTCCATAGCCAACGTCTCCTCCTGGGATAAAGGATACACATGACTCCTGGGGAGTGCAGCGTTTACCTGGAGGTTTTTCACGCAATCCCCCTGTCGATGGGATGGTTATTGGGTCGCTTTCTTTTTACTGAAAGCGATAGCCAAAACGGCATACTCAGCGGGAATGCGCACGGTGGAAACCTGGTCTGGACTCTCCACCGTTCTCGCACCGATGGAAACTCCTACACACCTGCCTGAACACTCATCAGACCACCCCTGGAGAGTTCCCTGTTTCCACGGAATCGTCGGATTGTGAATAGCCAGCCAGGGAATCCCCAGCACTACCGGAAACGCAGGTGAATCGATAAGGAACAGACTAATCCGCTCCATATGATTCCCCTGCGTAATCATATCCAAAGGAATTGTGGCCTCCCTGACCAGCCCTGACCCTAACGGTCGACTATCTAAAGAGTGCACGGGAAAAGGGGGTTCTACCTTAACTAACGGAATCCTCAACCTCTGAGTGAGTCCGCGATCTATAAAGTTCCCAGCTGGGCCTGAATCGACTAGCGCCTTATGCTGGAGAGAGGGAACAAATTTAAGGAAACAAATTAACAAAAACATGTGACCAACAGGAAACTCTGGGAGAGTGTGGTGCTGACTCACCTGGGGTAACCGAGGAGTGTTCTGCCTGCCCTCTTGACTCCCAGATGAACTCCTCCAGCACCGACCTGAAGTGTGCCCTCTCCGGCCACAACTGGTACAGGAGGAGCCTTCTCCTCCGATCTCCCTAGACGCGGCCCCTCCTAGCTCCGGGAGGGTCAGGAGATGGAACAACCTCTCACCCGCCGCTCGGCCCCCTGGAGGGTGATCGAACACGGCCCGGAAACGGCGGGTGAACTCCGGGTAGTCGCCCCTCGCTGAGTCGGGCCCGTTCCAGACAGCATTGGCCCACTAATGGGCTCTACCCGTCAGTCAAGAGACGAGGACACTCACGCTCTCCTTGTCCGAGGGAGCCAGCCGAACGGTGGCCAGGTAGAGATCTAGTTGTAGCAGAAATCCCTGGCACCCCGCCGCCGCTCCATCGTACTCCCTCGGAGGCGTAATGCGCAGACGCTTTAATGTCCAAAATCAAAGGAACAAAATAGTATACCCAAACAGGCGTAACTATACAAAACAATATAGTACCCATAGGTAAAAATACCAGGACAGCGAGAAAACCCAACAAACACTAACACCTCTCACAAATACAGAAGAACAAGCCCGCACAAACAGAAGCGGGCTAAACAAACTTAAATAACCCCACCCTAACAATCAAACAATGAACCGGTGAAACCAATTAGACAAAACCAAACGAACACGGAACAAAGGATCGGTGGCAGCTAGTAGACCGGCGACGACGACCGCCGAGCGCCACCCGAACAAGAAGGGGAGCCACCTTCGGTAATATTCGTGACAATGGGACAATGCAGCCGTCATACCGCTCAGGAGGAGACGCGTTCTGTCTCCTAGAGATGAAGGTACTTTGGTGCGAAAAGTGCAAATCAATCTCAGACCAACAGCAAAGGACCTTATGAAGATGCTGAAGGAAACGGGTACAAAAGTATCTATATCCACAGTAATACGAGTCCTATAGCGACATAACCTGAAAGGCCGTTCAGCAAGGAAGAAGTCACTGCTCCAAAAAAAAAAAGCCAGACTACGGTTTGCAACTGCACATGGGAACTTTTTGGAGAAATGTCCTCTGGTCTGATGAAACAAAAATAGAACTGTTTGGCCATAATGACCATCGTCATGTTTGGAGGAAAAAGGGGAGGCTTGCAAGCCGAAGAACACCATCCCAACCATGAAGCACGGGGGTGGCAGCATCATGTTGTGGGGGTGCTTTGCTGCAGGAGGGACTGGTGCACTTCACAAAATAGATGGCATCATGAGGGAGGACAATTATGCAGATATATTGAAGCAACATCTCAAGACACCAGTCAGGAAGTGAACTGAAAAAGCGTGTGCAAGCAAGGAGGCGTACAATCCTGATTCAGTTACACCAGCTCTTGCAGGAGGAATGGACCAAAATTCACCCAACTTATTGTGGGAAGCTTGTGGAAGGCTACCCGAAACATTTGATTCAAGTTAAACAATTTGAATGCAATGCTACCAAATACTAATTGACTGTATGTAATCTTCTGACCCACTGTGAATGTGATGAAAGAAATACAGCTGAAATAAATCATTCTCTCTACTATTATTCTGACATTTTATATTCTTAAAATAAAGTGGTGATTCTGACTGACCTAAGACAGGGAATTTTTACTAGGATTAAATGTCAGGAATGGTGAAAAACGGAGTTTAAATGTATTTGGCTTTGGTGTATGTAAACTTCCGACTTCAACTGTATGTACTTACGCCCTACAGTACCTCTGGGGAGCAGTCCTCCAGTGTGCCACAGAAGGTGTAGAAATACTTCCCTGGTGCTAGCAGGGTGGCAGAGCCAAAGTCAATAAGTCTGATGTGGAACTCTGTGTTGATGATGATGTTCTTATCCTTTATGTCCCTGTGGAAGATGCCTTTGTTCCTCAGATACGCCACTGCTGCCACCAAATAGAGAGAGAACGGGAGAGAAAGAGAGGAGAGATAAAGAGATGACATTTCACACAATACCCATCATTAGCACTTATATTTTTGTGCCCATAATTCACAGTTTCCTTTCTACACTCAGGTGCCAAGAGATTAAAGCACCCATTCTTCCTGAGATTGTCAACCAGAGAGAATGTCTCCCTCTCCTGTCCCAAAGATGTCTGAAGGCCCTCTCCATGCTTTTCCATCACCATCTGGAAGTAACTCTCGTTCTCAAACACCTCCCACACCTAGAAACAGACAGATGTATAGAGATAGAGGATGAACTGATAAACGAAGGGAAAAGAGACTTTCGATCTGTGTTTTTTAAGTGTATAAGGTTTGTGTTATTTTGTGTTTGTAGATGTTGGTTACCACAGAACCAAGTATGAAATGAGAAGGAAAAACACAAAGAGGATGAGAGAAAAGTTTGTGATCCCCTCTAGTCCTTTAAAATGTTGCCTCTTTACCTTGACAATGTTGTGGTGTGGTAGGCGGGTGAGTATGGCGATCTCCTGGCAGACACGGCCAAGCATGGGGTCATCTACCCGGCAGTCACTCACTATCCTGCCCTTCCTGATGAACTTCACCACCACCACCTGAGAAATTAGAGAAATTGATAATAAATTATTGTGGGACCTGGACTACTGTCCAGTCATGTGGTCAGGTACCACAAAGAGGAACTTTGGAAAATGACAATGGACACAGATCACGAGAGCTAACATTAATAATATGCATGTCAAGCTCTCCTGGCTCAAAGTAGAGGAGACATTGATTTCATCACCACTTGTTTTTGTAAGAAGGATTGAAAATATTGAATGCACCGCGCTGTCTGTTTAAACTACTAGTACACAGCTCAGACACTAATGCATACCCCACAATAAATGGCCTGTGAAGAGACCTCTGGTGGCAAGTCCAGAACAGACTATGCGAGGCACACAGTACTACATAAAGCCATGACTACATGGAACTCTTCTCCACATCAAGTAACTCATGAAAGCAGTAAAATCAGATTTAAAAAACTGAGGAACAGCGGACACACACACACACACACACACAAGGGTGGCACACACTAAACATGTTGTAAAATGTAATGTAATTATTATATATACATATATACAGTAACAGTCAAAAGTTTGGACACACCTACTCATTCCAGGTTTTTTCTTTATTTTACTATTTTCTACATTGTAGAATAATAGTGAAGACATCAAAACAATGACAAATCAAAAACAAATCAAAATATCTGTTATATTTGAGATTCTTCACAGTAGCCACCCTTTACCCTGATGACAGCTTTGCACACTCTTGGCATTCTCTCAACCAGCTTTACCCAGAATTATTTTCAAACAGTCTTGAAGGACTTCCCACATATGCTGAGCACTTGTTGGCTGCTTCTACTTAACTCTGCGGTGCAACTCATCCCAAACCATCTCAATTGGGTTGAGGTCAGGTGATTGTGGAGGCCAGGTCATCTGATGCATCACTCCATCACTCTCCTTCTTGGTCAATCAGCCCGTACACAGCCTGGAGGTGTGTTGGGTCAGTGTCCTGTTGAAAAACAAATGTAGTCCCACTAAGCGTAAACCAGATGGGATGGCGTATCGCTGCAGTTTGCTGTGGTAGACATGCTGGTTAAGTGTGCCTTGAATTCTAAATTAATCACAGACAGTGTCAACAGAAAAGCACCATCACACCTTCCCCTCAATGCTTCACGGTGGGAACAACACATGTGGAGATCATCAGTTCACCTACTCTGCGTCTCAAAAATGCACGGCCATTGCAACCAAAAATCTGAAATTTGGACTCATAAGACCAAAGGAGAGATTTCCACCGGTCTAATGTCCATTGCTCGTTTTTCTTGGACTAAGCAAGTCACTCCTTCTTATTGGTGTACTTTAGTAGTGGTTTCTTTGCAGCAATTTGAACATGAAGGCTTGATTCACGCAGTCTCCACTGAACAGTTTATGTAGAGATGTGTATGTTACTTGAACTCTGTGAAGCATTTATTTGGGCTGCAATTTCTGAGGCTGGTAACTCTATAAGGAACTTATCCTCTGCAGCAGAGGTAACTCTGGGTCTTTCTTTACTGTGGCGGTCCTCATGAGAGACAGTTTCATCATTGCGCTTGATGATTTCTGTGACTGCACTTGAAGAAATGTTCCGCATCGACTGACCTTCATATCTTAAAGTAATGATGGACTGTCATTTCTCTTTGATTATTTGAGCTGTTCTTGCCATAATATGGACTTGGTCTTTTGCCAAATAGGGCTATCTTGTCACGGTTGTTGAAGGATGAGGACCAAGGTGCAGCGTGGTTAGCGTACATTTTGCTTTATTTACGAATGACGCCAACAACAAACAATAAACCATACAAAACAAACCGTGAAACTCAAGGCTATGTTCCATCAAACAAAGTTAAAACCTTTTAACTTCTTGAGAATACTTGACACGCAGACGTCCCAAGTATGCCCCTGGAAATGCAAATGCGCTACGCTAAATGCTAAATGTACTCGTTACAACTCAATCTTTGATCAAAATTCACAAGCAGGGTATTGAATTAAAGCTACACTCGTTGTGAACCTAGCCAGCAAGTCAGATTTTTAAAATGCTTTTCGGCGAAAGCATCAGAAGCTATTATCTGATAGCATGCACCCCCCAAAATGCCAGCTCGACACGTAAACAACAGATTTTGCGATAGCCGGCGCTACCCAAAACGCAGAAATAAAATATAAAACATTCATTACCTTAGACGAGCTTCTTTCTTGGCACTCCTATATGCCCCATAAACATCACTATTGGGTCTTTTTTTCGTTTAAATCGGTCCATATATACCCAAAATAGCTTTGTATGGAAGTTGTGTCATTCAGAAAAAATCATCGTTTTTAAACGCTGCGTAATTTTTTAAAATTAAAAAAGTCGACGATAAACTTTCACAAAACACTTCGAAATCCTTTTGTAATCCAACTTTAGGTATTAGTAAACGTTTATAATCTATCAAAATGATTACAGGGCGATGTCTCTTCAATAGGTCTTCACTTCAAAAACAATGCCATCTGATCTCTCCCTCAACTGCATCCGGGTGAAGACTGGGAAAATGGAGGTCAGACAGAAGGATTTTCCAACAATTAATTCAATTGAAAATTAGGACAATGGCGCCATCGTGCGGAATTTGTATGAATTGCAGGCAGATTCCCATTAAATTCTGTTCTCTTTTAACAACTGGTGGAAGTGACTTATGGAAATTATTTTTTGCTTTCAGAGAGCAGTTTTTCTTGCGTTTTTCAATGAAACACACGATCTGTTATAGTCACAGCCGTGATTTAACCAGTTTTATAAACTTCAGAGTGTTTTCTATCCACACATACTAATCATATGCATATACTATATTCCTGGCATGAGTAGCAGGACGCTGAAAAGTTGCGCGATTTTTAACAGAATTTTCAAAAAAGGAGGGGGTAGAAGTAAGAGGTTTTCGCAGCTTTTTTTTACAAATCGCGCAACATTTTAACGTCCTGCTACTCATGCCAGGAATATAGTATATGCATATAATAAGTATGTGTGTATAGAAAACACTCTGACGTTTCTAAAACTGGTTAAATCATGTCTGTGGTTATAACAGAACGTGTTCAGGAGTAAAAATCCCAGGGAAAACTGTTCACCAAAAACACAAAAAAAAAATTCATCCGCCAGTCTTTGAACTGTCTAAGGCGATAGAAAATAGATGAGGTTCCGTTTACAACGCCTACAGCTTCCACACGATGTCGCCAATACTGGCATTTCTTTGCACGTTTATCCTTGGTGGGATGACGTATAGGCACTTCCTGTCTTGGGGTGCACCCAGGAAATTATGAAAGTGAAAAAAATGGACGATGATTTCAAGACTTGCTGCTATCGAATACAGATCGCCCCGTGATCAATTTTATTGATTATTAACGTTTATTAATACCTAAAGTTGGTTTACAAAAGTAGTTTGAAGTGATTTGTAAAAGTTTATAGGCAACTTTGTTAATTTTAAAAAGTGACGTTGCGTCGTGTAAAGGTGCATTTTCCTTGGATCAGACGGCCTTCATAAATGGACAATTTTGGCATACTTTGACGGATTTAATCGGGAAAAAGACCCAATTGTGATGTTTATGGGACATATAGGAGTGCCAACAAAGAAGCTCGTCAAAGGTAATGAATGTTTTATATTTTATTTATGCGTTTTGTGTAGCCCCGGCTACCGCAAAATCTTTTGTTTAGGTCTCGTTCAGGTATTTTGGGGGGTGCATGCTATCAGATAATAGCTTCTCATGCTTTCGCCGAAAAGCATTTTACAAATCTGACATGTTGGCTAGATTCACAACGAGTGTAGCTTTAATTCAGTACCCTGCATGTGTGTTTTAATGAAAGTTTGAGATTTATCGAGTACTATACTATAGTACTATAGGTGGCGCTCTGAAATTTCCGCTGATGTGGTTCCTGTGCAGGAACCAAGTCCGTAACAAGTTATTAACTTCCCACAAACACAGGTGGGGAAAAAGGGTACCTACAGTAAGTATGGTTCCCAATCAGAGACAACGATAGACAGCTAGCTGTCACTGATTGAGAACCATACCCAACCAAAACATAGAAATAGAAAATCATAGAAACACAAAACATAGAATGCCCACCCCAACTCACGCCCTGACCAAACCAAAATAGAGGTATAAAAAGGATGTCTAAGGTCAGGGCGTGACATATCTTCTGTATACCAACACAACTGATTGGCTCAAATGCATTAAGAAGGAAAGAAATCCCACAAATGATCTTTTAAGAAGGCACACCTGTTAATTGAAATGCATTCCAGGTGACTACCTCATGAAGCAGGTTGAGAGAATGTCAAGAGTGTGCAAAGCTGTCATCAAGACAATGGGGGACTACTTTGAAGAATCTAAAATCTCAAATATATTTTGATTTGTTTTACACTTTACTACATGATTCATATGTGTTATTTAATAGCTTTGATATCTTCAATATTATTCTATAATGTAGAAAATAGTCAAAAATAAAGAAAAACCCTGGGATGAGCAGGTGTGTCTAAACTTTTGACTGGTACTGTATAGAAAACACTGTCTCCTCTGGACTGACATGATGTTACAGTACCCACAACATGTGTGAGTACTGACCATCTTTAACTTTACTAGTAAAAGAGAAGCACATTGTCAGTCTCACCTTCTGTCAGTCTGAGAGTCTGCAGGCCTGCCACACAAAGCCGAAGGCCTCTTTCCCCATCTAGTGGAGTGGCTGGTATTCCTCTGAGAACTGGCCCTAGCACGCACGGGAGTGTTCCAGGTCCACCATGGAGTGGAGTGGCTGGTATTCCTCTGAGATCTGGCCCTAGCACGCACGGGAGTGCTCCAGGTCCACCATGGAGTGCAACGCCTCCCCGACCCCGCTGTGTCTGACCTCCATGGTCGAGTGCGTGAAAATATACAAATATATTATACATTTCAATAGTCTAAAGTGGAATACTCTTTTTGTACGATTTTATGTTTATGTCTTTTTTTTACAATACAAAACATTAACATGGCAACATACACAAACATACACAACATCACCCCTGCCCAGACCCACCTGCTTGCTCAACCTCAGTCTCCAGCTACCGTATCACTCTCTGCCACATGGCCTCAAACTGCACCATTTTGTTTGTTTTTCTCCATTGCCCACGCACTTTCAACATTTAGATAATAAAGCATGCTATTCCTTTCCGTTGTGTTAACGATGGAGGATGGTTGATTTCCAGGTTAAGTACACGTTTTTTCAAGATTGATGAGAAAAGTATCGTCCAACCCATTGGGTATCTCACTCATGCCTTGAAATATGCAGACAGATGGATTAAAAGTACATTTACATTGTAGAAGTTCTGACAGCTAACTTTCTAACTCCACTTAGGTCTGTTACGGTGACCGTATTACTGCCAAACTGGCAGTCATGAGTCATGAAGGTAGTCAAATTCCATGTGACTGTTTACTCACGGTAACTAGGCTTCTCCAAGCTCTGATGCTACTGTTAGTCATTTAGTAGCCTACCATACTTGCTAACTGCCTGGTACTCCGCACTCTATTGTCCCTCTAACCACTCTGACATCAATGCAAATGTCATCAAAAATCTAACCAAACACTTAATGAGAGCCCATGAGATAATGTTGCGCAACATTTCTATAGACTATGCAATTGTGTGAGAAAACAGAGTGATGGCTTCTACTAAATAGAGGAGGATCCCATCAGCTTTCTATAGACTAGGCCTTATATATTTATTTCTCAACTTTCCTAATATTAAGCACATTGCTTTTCTTAACAACAGTAGCATGGCCTACCTGGCTGGTATGACCATTAACCACGGGAAAAGCGTTCTCCATTTGCTATTTAAGTGCATGGATTACATGTATTTTTTCCACTGCCCCCATTTCAAAACAGGTGCATGATAATGGTCCATTCTAAATGAAATACATTTCACACATTATTTAGTATATGTAAAGACAAAATCAAGAATAGTCAGCCCATAACTTATGAACTATATATTTTCACTTGTGAATGATGCAAGAAGGCAAGGCCTTTTTTTGGCTACTTTTTCAAATTATAGTTGCACACCTCATGCAGCCTAGCCCATAGGCCTATATGTTTTGACAAGGTAGGTATCACAACTAATGTGGCCAAATAACTTCTTAAAATGAAGCACATTAATCTGCTTTACAAGGGTGTAGAGCCTAACTGGCAGACATAAGCAAGTATGATTTCACCATAAAAATGAACCTTCGTAATAAAAGCATTACACGCATAATCAAATTTGCGGTCACTTCTGATAATGTTTTTTTACGCTAACGGAACATTCGCGCTTATAGTCTACTGCTCTGTGCGCATTGCTGTGCTTATGTGAAGAAATAGCCTAATAGTTTATAAACATTACGTCCCAAAAATATTTTGATGCTAGTGGTTGTATTCATTTGGGATCTATCGGATCCCACAACTGTTCCAGAGTATGTTTGGAATATTTATTTCTGGCACAGAAATAGAATAGGTCAACTTTTGTACTATGGGGATAGTAGATTGATATAGGCTAGTGCTTTTGCTGTTTGTTAGGCTTACTCATCTTGTTGGCTGACAAAAAAGCAAATGTGGACAGTTCTTCCAACATCTTCAATATGCACCTTGGAATTGGACAAGGATGCAATCAGCCTGTGAGAAAGACCCAATCACATGGGGAGCCATGTGAGTGAGAGGTGTTTCGGAGTATGCAGCACTCAGGGAGAAGGGAATTATAATTATCATATTTAGCCCAGGGGCACAACGGCCACTGGCCGCAAAAGGCATGGATTTTTTGTTGTTGAGGGCATTACCTCCACATAAAGGGGAGGCCGCCGGGAAATTTGAGGCATTATTAAGTGCTTGTCAAATTGTGAATGAGAGACTGATGTGTCTCTCAAGTGTGTACAGCCTGTGCAAAAACAACAAAGCAGACAATGACGACTGGGGAAGAAACCAAAGGGAGTGACATATAAAGGGCAGGTAATCAAGGAGGTGATGGTGACCAGGTGAGTGTCATTATGCACGTACCGCTGGTGACAGGTGTGTGCCCTAACGAGCAGTCTGGTGACCTAGTGGCCGGAGATGGAGCACACGTGACAACTCTAAATTAAATAGGAGTACCTATTTCTTTGTTAATCGCTCAATACTGAATAGCCGCATGTGCGCAGTCCCTCAAATCACCTGGAGAAAATATTATTTTGATTTTATTCAGCCTTTTTCAATTGTATTCTTCATACTATAAAATAATATAAAATGACGCCACGGAATTCGAAGCAAATCTCGCTAAATGAACTAGTGTAGCCCACAGCCATATGGCATTGCCAGATCAGGACCTAACATAAGAACAACTCAGAGTATGACATTCTGTTCTTCTGAAATATACTACATTTTCTTCATATCATGTGTCATGACTGTCCTGTGAGGATCCAAATGGGTCAGATCAGGTTTGCAATGAATAACTCAACCAGACCCCTTTCACCCACAAAGAGGAGGAGGAGGAGGGAACTGGGCCGGGATGACAATTCATGTCCTGTTGTAAATTAAAGCAGAAGAAGACTCCCCCTCCAGTATTAACCAAAGGAATGGTCTTTGTTAACAGACTAACACGTTCAAAAAGTGAATACTGGAACAATATTTCTAACAACAGAAAGTATTTTTGTTAAGATAGTAAAGTGATTTTAGGCACCATAAGAGATAATTGTTTACTATAAACTTTGCATAGTAAGTAGCCACACCCAGAGTGAGGTCAGAGAGCATGTTAGCCTTACAGAACCGTCCCTGTCCAAATCCATAAAAGGATTTGTAAAGAAATGAACATTTAGATCAGGAAAGACAGGGAGTTGCAGCACACGTCTAAAGTGGTTGAACTCTGAATCTCATAGACCAGAACATCTCAAGGCTGCAGCTGTGTAAAGTGGTTTGAACCCTGAATACCAACAAGAGGTGGAGAAGAAAACTCCTCTCTCAAACAATCACTGGTACGGCTGAGTAGCTGTCCTAACTGAAGTATCTAGAAAAGTGAATTGAAGTGGGACCATTCAACTACTCTTCTCAAATCACCATAGTACGCTACTCTAATAACCAAAAGGTGAACCATCGACACGGCAGGCTAGCCTATCTTCAAATAAGCAGCTTCAGGAACAAAGCGAACTCTGTAGTTCTGTTCAGGACTACACAACGGACAAAGACATTCAGACGTAAACACATGAATGATTTCTTATTTCAAACGGGTGGCGGGTTCGTGTGCAAAGTATTTGATTAATGTGAGAATAGTTTCTAAAATGTATCAACGATAAGTCTCTCTCCCTCTCTCTCTCTCTCCATGTCATTGTGTAAGAAGCAGCCATATTCTTGTCAGTCCGCTAGGGACCTTTTTCTAATGTATTAAGTGTGTATGTTTATCCTGTGTTATTATTTAGTTAGCTAGGAAATAAATTATTAAACCAATTTGTGTAGTACTGAATCATAAGTATTGCTGTTTTTTTGCAGATGCGGGAGGTCACGACTGTTCAGAATTATGATTTGATAAGAGGTTATGATTAATACGTTGACTGTTTTATGGATGTTATGGGTAAAGACCTTTAGAGTTTAATTCGGGAGATGGTAACTCTTTAAACAACTGCTCTCATGGTGCCCCAAATTCCTAATGAGTTAATTGGTACCTGATTAATTTAACCAGGTAACAATTAAACATAGTTAGTTGATTTGATAAATAGCAGTCATCAGATTAATGAAAGTAAAGTCACAACATGTTTCTTTAGACCTAAAACAAATAATGCATTTATTTGAAGGTTTAGGCTATATGACATGGGTTTATTAGACTTTTTAAAATGTAGATGTTCCAAAGGTCTGCATCAGTGGATGTGTGGAAGACAGGAGAAATTGGTTTATGTTAATTAACGGTCAATTACTGTGAGACCGGCAGTTATTTGCTTGACAATCACCGGCTGCCAAAATTTCGTGACCGCCACAGCCCTAACTCTGCCCATAACTTTTAGACTTTATACAATTCCCAGAAGGCATGAATTACTGAGTCATTGTTAGTTTTACAAAGTGGAATACTCTCATATGTTTACTGAAAATAAAAATATTTCAACTACCTGTTTATTTAATAAAAACTAGTTTTTTTCCAGATCAATCAGGAATTTCCATTGTCTGTATACTGACCTCTACCAGACTAAGTGCGGCTGCGTCCTGTAGTGAAGCACTGTTGCTGTAGATGTCACTATGATGCAACATGGCATCCTGCTGGCCAGGCCTGCTCAGCCACACACCAAACACACACCTGCACTATGGAGCTCAGCCCTACGGATGTCACACTGCACCTCTGGAAGGAGGAGAGAAAACTAAAAAGCGGGTCGGACCAAGTCCGGGGAAGGGGTGTGCAGGAGCTTGGTGGTATCATCTGAGGTATAGTAGGAACTCGTCATTATCAGCATGCCCCCCAACACTAGGCATCTCTATACTTCCACTCAGGTCCGGCCCTCCATTCTCAGAGGAAAATGAATGTGAATTTACTACACGACTCTCAAACGATCTAATAACATTTTAAGATTTCAAAATCATATTTCTTGTCTGGCCAAAACACTGTAAAATGTACTTTTCATTAAGACCTGGTCCCACCCCGTTGAGGAGCTGCTGTCCTGGGCTACGGGTTGGAGGGTCAGTGGGTGACAGGTAGAGTGTCTCAGCCCCCTGGGACACGGGACCACCTGGGCTGCCTCCTCCATCAGCTCTGTAGTGTCGTTATCATCAGCCCTGTGGAGAGACACCTAGTTTTAGGTACCATCCCATATCAACCCCTCACCCCTAGGCACAGTTAAGCTCAGTCCCATATTTCCACCTAGCCTCTACAGCTCTGTAGTTTCATCAGCCTTGTGGAGAGACCTAGTTAGGCCCCTTCCAATATCAACCCTCTGCCCCTACAGAAACACTGAGAAAGTTAGGCCTAGTCCCATATCCACCCTTAGCCCCTACAATTGATCTTTACTTAGATCTACAAAGATTGTATTAGACATGCAATTCGCCTACTTGAGGGCCTCACCCCTGCTGATTTATCGTTATATTTTATTTGGTATTTGATTCATATGTGGGAGGTGTCAGTGGGAGGTATCAGTGCCATTTACTAGCCAAAGTGGAAATTAAAATCAGTATGAAAACCAAAGGGAGCATGACGCACCCACGCTATGTGGTTATTTCGGGACTGAACTAACTTGCCCACAGGTAACGAGGTGACTCACCTGACTATGGGTGTGGAGGTAACATCAGAAGGGCCCATGGTGGAGGGAGTGCTGCCCTGCTGCTCCATTCTTGTACTGGTCCCAGTAAAGATCCTGCCCTTTCCAGTGGAGCTGTTTCTCCCCAGTCCTGCCTGCTGTGCCATGGCCACGTCACCAGCCAGTAGAGAGGTGGGTTCTAGAAAAAAAAAAGTCATTATTTGAATAACAAGCACAATCCCTATTGAATTGTTCTTTGGCAGCCTTACTTTGATTACATAAAAGTACAAGTGATTTGGGGATTTGAGACACAATGAAGAAGAATCAGCGATGTGATCAGCACAACAATTGAAATCAGGAAGAATGGTTTGGAGGGTAGGTTCATTTTGGTATGTATGAAGGATGATCACACTTTGACTATGCAAAAAGGAAATGGATTTCATGAATAACACGAGCACGGGAAAAATCTGAAAAGTTAGTGATGAGTGAGAGCCAAACTTTTCCCTGCTGAAGTTTGCTTCCCATTGGGAGTGTGTGACTGCGATGAGTGACCATTCTAGGACAGGGTTAGGACGACGAGAGCATCTACAGGGGTCTGGAAGGAGTGAGATGGAGAGGAACAGACACTTACTGCTCTGTCTACTAGAGATGCAGGAAATAAGGAGTCTGACAAACACCCATAGCTGGCTGCCCTCCAACAGTGTTTGTTTTCATGGAGTGGAAAGCGCCAAATTGGATTACAGGATGCATCCCAGCCCAGGTGCTAATCTTGATGCTAAACCAATAGAGGTTCAGATGCCTTGTGTCCCTGGCACTATACACACACATTGTTAATCTCTACAACAGTGAGTGTTCCTCACTCCTGGTTCTGGAGAGACAGTGTGTGCAGGCGTTTGTGCCAGCCCAGCACTAACACAACTGGGACAATCAAAGTCTTTCTTGATGAATTGTCGATTAGCTGAATCAGGTGTGTTAGTGCTAGGCTGGAATAAAAGCCTGTACACACTACGGCGCCCTATAACAAAGAGAGAAAGAACACTGCTCTACAATGAAGAGAGAAAGTGAACTAGAAGAGTCAACCGTGTTGCTAGTGGAGGGGCTAGACGAGCCTGTGTGTAGAAACCCACCCACTGGATGATGGGGTAGAGGACTGGCACAATTCTCCGAGCCACAGGAACACTCATTGAAGGCAGGCATCAGGAAGGTGACATCCTGTAGGGACCAAAGACTGACTGAGGACTATTCAATAGAGCTACATTAGGGAGCCCACTACAGCATATGGACACAGCTACAAAATAAAAGTACTCTGAATTACTTTAGCTTATTGAATACAAAAGGTCCATAAAATGAGTCTAGTTTCTATCAGCCATTACCTCAAAATACACTGAAGGGTGCAGAACTCATAACTATGATAAAGATGGAAATGTATATTAGAAATGATTTAATTGAAAGCAAACCCCTGAACCAGAGTCTGTATGACATGAGGTGCAATTGAATACCTTTCCTGTAGCTCAGCGTTGCCATAACCCAGGAGGCTGAGGGTGGAGAGTGAGGAGACCACTGAGAGGGGCAAACACCCACACCATCCTAGAATACACCAGCCCCGAACCAGAGGAGAGGAGACGACTGTCCTCTTTGACTCCTGAAGGATGGCACATAGACTTCCGAGCAATAAATAATCTTGATCTTACATTATGCATGGAATTATATATAAAACATCATGTAAAAAGAATAGAAAACGAGAATACCATTCTGTCCTACCAGAGGACAGTTCCTTTCCATTTGGCTGCTCACAGTGTTGTGAGGGCTCTGGTGCTCTGCAGACTGGGAAGGAGAGGAGGGGGGAACACTGCTAGTTCTTGAGTCCTCCAGAGGTGTCTTTGGGTTCTCAGCAGACCAACCCATCCCCATCCCTCAGGGTTTCCCATACACCACCGCCCCCTGGGGTTTAATACAGAGGGGAAGGGAGGTTCCCCCCCTGCTTCGACTGGACACGGGGAGTACAGGAGGGGACGAAGTACAAACCTCTGAGGGGCCCCAGAGTTGAGGATCAGCATGGCAGATGTGTTGTTGCCTACCCTTACCACCTGGGGGCAGCCCGTCAGGAAGAACAGGATCCAGTTGCAGAAGGAGGTGTTTAGTCCCAGGGTCCTTAGCTTACTGATGAGCTTTGTAGGCACTATGGTGTTGAATGCTGATCTGTAGTCAATGAACAGCATTCTCACATAGGTGTTCCTTTTGTCCAGGTGGGAAAGGGCAGTGTGGAGTGTGATTGAGATTGCGTCATCTGTGGATCTGTTGGGGCAGTATGCGAATTGGTGTGGGTCTAGGGTATCCGGGAGGATGCTGTTAATGTGAGCTATGACCAGCCTTTCAAAGCACTTCATGGCTGCCGACGTGAGTGCTACGGGGCAGACATCATTTAGGCAGGTTACCTTCGCTTCCTTGGGCACAGGGACTATGGTGGTCTGTTTGAAACATGTAGGTATTACAGACTCGGTCAGGGAGAGGTTGAAAATGTCAGTGAAAACACTTGCCAAATGGTCTGCGCATGCTTTGAGTACACGTCCTGGTAATCCATCTGGCCCTGCGGCTTTGTGAATGTTGACCTGTTTAAAGGTCTTGCTCACATCGGCTACCGAGAGCGTTATCACAGTCATCCAGAACAGCTGGTGCTCTCGTGCATGCTTCAGAGTTGCTTGACTCGAAGCGAGTATAAAAGGCATTTAGCTCGTCTGCTACAGTGCTTCCTCCTTTAAATGTTGTGTCATACTGCGGCACACCTTGCGGGCTGCTGCAGCATTCTGTGGCATGTTATCGATTTGTTAGCCATTATTTCTGTTAATTGAAGTTGTTGCTAGTTTGACCACCAGATGACATCTTTGAGAAGCATTTGATAACCGGGAGGAAGGAGTAGACTGTCCTTGTAAATAAGAATGTGTTCTTAACTGATTCCATATGTGTTATTTCATAGTTGTGATGTCTTCAATATTATTCTACAATGTAAAAATATAGAAACTCCTGGAATGAGTAGGTGTGTCTAAACTTTTGACTGGTACTTGCTTAATTAATTTGATTAATATTATGGTGTTTCTATTCCATGAAAAACAAAAAACCCCAAGACCGTCTCGCTCTTGGAGCGCACACTGGATGTTCGGGTAGAGGAGTTGATATGAGCGTTCTAGCCTTACAACGGCAGTCAAGCTCCCGAGCTAACATTGGCTAGCTTGCTGGCTACTTCCAGACACAAATGAGACCACTCTGACCATTTTACACACCCTAGCAGAGCTAGTTAGGCAGTTTCTGTGTTAACCAGAGCGTTGGTGACTAACTGTGCTGCTGGAAACAATTTAATTACGCTTTTTTGCCGACGTTTACTGACACCGGCCATATTCAACGGGTGTTGAGCGCTCTTAAATTCATTATTCTGTGCTCTGGTACTCAGACGAGAGTGCTCTGACATCCGAGTAGAGAGACAGAGCGAATTTATGAACGCACCAGAATGTCCATTGAGAACGCTCAACGACTATACCATTTAGCTAAGCTAAGAATGACGGGAATAATCAAGTCAATAAACGTTGGATCGTTAGTTAGATAGCCTATAGTTAATATACTGGCAAGTTTGATGTAAAACTACTAACGTTATAGGTAGATAGCTAACATACCGGTACATACTGCTGCAATGATATACTATTTGGTTCGTAAGGACAGAGTAGCTAACAAATTGTCAGTCAACATAACGTGTAAGGTAACTTATTTGAAAAAAGATGCGCTGTATCGACTCTGCGGCTTGAGCATGCTTTTGGTGCATAGTCGATAGCACGCTGGACATCGGGCAAGAAGGTTTAGGGTTCGAAACCTGCTCCCTGCTTGTTTCATTTGAAGTCAATTATCAGTTTATTATTTGGTTTATATTGCCTATTCATTGTCAGCTAGAGACACAGCAGTGCATTTTCACACCAAACTCAGGCTATTGGACTAATCTTTAGTAAAGGTTGAATAGTCTATTGTTCAGCTATTATCCCCCCTCCCCAACTTGCATCAAATGGATGTCTTTTTGTCGAGAGCAAAACTTTTTTATTTTCAATCAACTTGTTCTGAAAGCAAAAATGAGGCTTCAAAGTTAAAAAAAAAAGAAGTTTTTGCAATCAAATATTTTGTAATAGAGTGCATAACGTTATGCAATTTATTCCCCCAAAATATTTAGAAAACAAAAAATGTATTTGAAAACAAAAAAATAGCTTTCAACCACCCTCCATTTTGTCAATTTTTGAGTGTCAGTTCGGCTACAACAATACTGTTCAGCCTTTCTTTCAGACACAAAGGAAGT
Organism: Oncorhynchus clarkii lewisi; assembly: GCF_045791955.1. Classification (NCBI taxonomy): domain Eukaryota; kingdom Metazoa; phylum Chordata; class Actinopteri; order Salmoniformes; family Salmonidae; genus Oncorhynchus; species Oncorhynchus clarkii. The sequence continues at coordinate 40,220,460 of NC_092166.1, forward strand.
CATAGCGGCCACCTACGAAGGACTGTGTGATGATGACATCTCAGGTAAGCAGCACTGAGCGTTCTTCCGTCCAACTTCTACATAGCTAGTAGTTAGCTCCTACGATGCAGTGGTGGTTCATAACATTCTACAATGAGACACAGATACATACATAAAGTAGAATGATAAATCATGCAATTATTATTCTCAAGCTAACCAAAAACATTTGGCTACGAACGCCTGTTCTTGCCATTTTCAGTTGAATTTATCTAACTTTCTTTCATGGCAACATGAAGCAGGCCATGTCCTATTTTTTTCATAGTCGATATTAAATGTTTCTCCTTAAACCACTTAGGTGTTGCTATAGCAGTATGCTTAGGGTCATTGTCCTGCTGGAAGGTGAATCTCCACCCAGTCTCAAATCTCTGGAAGACTGAAACAGGTTTCCCTCAAGAATTTCCCTGTCCAGTTTCCCAGTCCCTGCCAATGAAACACGTCCCTACAGCATAATGCTGCCACCACCATGCTTCAATGTGGGGATGTTATTCTCAGGGTGATGAGAGGTGTTGGTTTGCAGCAGACATAGCGTTTTCCTTGATGGCCAAAAAGCAACATTATGTCTTATCTGACCAGAGTACCTTCTTCCATATGTTTGGGGAGTCTCCCACATGCCTTTTGGTGAAGACCAAACATGTTTGCTTATTTTTTTCTGACTAGCTAATGTTAGCTAGTCAGTTAACCTGCTTAATAGCGATTTTCGTAAATTAACTTTATGACAGAAGAATATGCACAAACGTTTGTCTCTACATTAACTAACATATTCCTCTCAATTGTAAATGTTTTGCTTGACTGGTTATGATGTTAGAACTACTTACATTTGCTTCCACCGTAATGTTTTGTCAGCCATCTTTGCTGAAGAAAGTCACCAGCTTCGTCAAATTCATCATTGGAACCACTCGATATGATTGGTCATATAAAAAAACCTTGGGACCCAAATGCACCCCAGGTGGTGAGGGTAGGCAACAACATTTCCACCCCGCTGATCCTCAACACTGGGGCCCCACAAGGGTGCGTTCTGAGCCCTCTCCTGTACTCCCTGTTCACCCACGACTGCGTGGCCACGCACGCCTCCAACTCAATCATCAAGTTTGCGGACGACACAACAGTGGTAGGCTTGATTACCAACAACGACGAGACGGCCTACAGGGAGGAGGTGAGGGCCCTCGGAGTGTGGTGTCAGGAAAATAACCTCACATTCAACGTCAACAAAACTAAGGAGATGATTGTGGACTTCAGGAAACAGCAGAGGGAACACCCCCCTATCCACATCGATGGAACAGTAGTGGAGAGGGTAGTAATTTTTAAGTTCCTCGGCGTACACATCACAGACAAACTGAATTGGTCCACCCACACAGACAGCATCGTGAAGAAGGCGCAGCAGCGCTTCTTCAACCTCAGGAGGCTGAAGAAATTTGGCTTGTCACCAAAAGCACTCACAAACTTCTACAGATGCACACTCGAGAGCATCCTGTTGGGCTGTATCACCGCCTGGTACGGCAACTGCTCCGCCCACAACCGTAAGGCTCTCCAGAGGGTAGTGAGGTCTGCACAACGCATCACCGGGGGCAAACTACCTGCCCTCCAGGACACCTACGCCACCCGATGTCACAGGAAGGCCATAAAAATCATCAAGGACAACAACCACCCGAGCCACTGCCTGTTCACCCCGCTATCACCCAGAAGGCGAGGTCAGTACAGGTGCATCAAAGCTGGGACCGAGAGACTGAAAAACAGCTTCTATCTCAAGGCCATCAGACTGTTAAACAGCCACCACTAACATTGAATGGCTGCTGCCAACACACTGACTCAACTCCAGCCACTTTAATAATGGGAATTGATGGGAAATGATGTAAAATATATCACTAGCCACTTTAAACAATGCTACCTAATATAATGTTTACATACCCTACATTATTCATCTCATATGTATATGTATATACTGTACTCTATATCATCTACTGCATCTTTATGTAATACATGTATCACTAGCCACTTTAACTATGCCACTTTGTTTACATACTCATCTCATATGTATATACTGCACTCAATACCATCTACTGTATCTTGCCTATGCCGCTCTGTACCATCACTCATTCATATATCTTTATGTACATATTCTTTATCCCCTTACACTTGTGTCTATAAGGTAGTAGTTTTGGAATTGTTAGCTAGATTATTTGTTGGTTATTACTGCATTGTCGGAACTAGAAGCACAAGCATTTCGCTACACTCGCATTAACATCTGCTAACCATGTGTATGTGACAAATACAATTTGATTTGATTTGATTTGCATAATGAGTGCTCTAACTCCCCCTTGCGGTGGTCTGGAGCAATGAAGCCGTGACACTGGGTACCTCTAAAAAACTGATTTAAGTTTGCCTGCATTAAAGGCCCCGGTCACTTCCGGCCGCTTCTGGAGGAGCATTTTCTTGTCTGCTTACTGCCTTATAGAGTTGGTTGAGAGTGGTCTTAGTGCCAGCATCAGTCTGTGGTGGTAAATAGACGGCTACAAATAATACAGATGAGAACTCTCTTGATAGAGAGTGTGGTTCTCCTATACCTTCTACGAAAAGTCAATTTTGACAGAAGCTGCATCCCTTCCAGACAAAACCGGCTTTGGCAGAGGTACCAAACAGTGCATTGGTGAAAAAGTGATGAATCGGTGCATTGTGTGCATCAGTGCAAAAGTTAATATTCCTTTGAAATCAATAAAAGGTTTAATGTTGTTCAGATAGAACATCGAGACAATTTAGATATTTTATTGACTTCTGCGTTCTGGTGGAAAAAGCTACATAATGAAATTGGTAGGCTACATCCTTAACTTTAGACAAACATTTTCCCAATAAAGTCATCAATGCTACTCTGACCATTAATTTCACAAATATGAATCATGTTCCTTAGTCCTGTTAACTTGTCTTTTACTTTAAAAAATTATTACATATTTACAGTGCTGCTTAATATGAGGTGTTTTCTGAACAGAGAATACCATTGTTCACACTGGATATTTATTAATATATGTACAAATTAACTACAACAATAACAAATACAGTCTTCACTGAAAACTCAACCACTAACAAAATCTCATTATACAATTTTACATTTGAACAGACATTGTATTCAGTTTTACCCCTGCTGCAATGATAAAGGGCACAGCTAATAGCTTGGACAAAATGAAAATGCTTCTCGTGGTTTGACGGGTCATGTTTCAGAGGACTCGACCTTCGCCTCCCAAGCAGGTTGGGGAGTTGCAGCGATGCGACAAGATCGAAATTCTGGACAAAAATGGGGTAAAAATAAATAAATATATATATATATATATTAATATATATGTTTTAATGTTTCTGTACGTGCTTTGTGGGTAATGCTGTTTACACAATGATAAAACTACGTACATGAGTTCAATATCTATCAGCATAAGAGACGATCGAGAGAAATGGGAAGATGCTATGAAAATAGTATTCCAATAGTGTTCTGCTGTCCATCATTGAAAAAATTAAATGAGTTATCAGTCATTACAAATGTTTTGAATTTGAAATATTCAACCCAACACACACACCTCTGTTGGTATTTTAGCATCATGATGCAAAAAAACCCTCAAGATGTCATCATGTACCAGAGAGTTCATTATCACATCAACAATGCAGGGCTAGGAAAGCACTCAGTTCGTAGGGTAGGAAGGGCTCAGCCATGACTGACCATCATGGACAGTAGAGATAATGAGTGTATGCCACTGTCAGTCACTTTGAAAACAGGACCACAGTCCGATAGTTTTTCCTCAAAATGTGCTACTGTAGTCTACAGAAGTCAGCAGGATGGATAGAGAGAGGGTTCACTTTGGCTTCTACAGAATGCAGGACAGCTGTGTGTACCCAGAGCCATGTACAGTGGCAAGACAAAGTATGTGAACCCTTTGGAATTACCTGGATTTCTGCATAAATTGGTCATCAAATTTGTCACAACAATAGACAAACAGTGTGCTTAAACTAATAACACACAAGTTATTGTAATTGTCTTGTCTATATTGAATACATCATTTAAACATTCACAGTGTAGGTTGGAAAAAGTATGTGAACCCCTAGGCTAATGACTTCTCCTAAAGCTAATTGGAGTCAGGAGTCAGCTAATATTATACCTGGAGTATAATTAATGAGACAAGATTGGGGATGTGGTTTAGAGCTCCCTTACCCAATAAAAAACACTCGCAAAATGTGGGTTTGCTATTCACAAGAAGCATTGCCTGATGTGAACCATGCCTCGAACTAAAGAGATCTCAGAAGACCTAAGATTAACCTGGAAAGGGTTACAAAAAAGTAACTCTTAAAGCCTTGATGTTCATCAGTCCATGGTTAGACAAATTGTCTATAAATGGAGAAAGTCAAGCACTGTTGCTACTCCTTAGGAGTGGCCGTCCTGCAAAGATGACTGCAAGAACAAAGCGCAGAATGCTCAGTGAGGCTAAGAAGAATCCTAGATTGTCAGCTAAAGACTTACAGAAATCTATGGAACATGCTAACATCTCTGTTGACGAGTTTACGATACATAAAACACTAAACAAGAATGGTGTTCATGGGAGGATACCACAGAAGAAGCCACTGCTGTCCAAAAAAACATTGCTGCACGTCTGAAGTTTGCAAAGGTGCACCTGGCTGTTCCACAGTGCTACTGGCAAAATATTCTGTGAACAGATTAAACTACAGTTGAGTTGTTTGTAAGGAACACACAACACTATGTGTGGAGAAAAAAAGGCACAGCACACCAACACCAAAACCTCATTCCCACTGTAAAGTATGGTGGAGGGATCATCATGGTTTGGGGCTGCTTTCCTGCCTCAGCTTGCTATCATCGACAGAAAAATGAATTCCCAAGTTTATCAAGACATTTTGCAGGAGAATGTTAGGCTATCTGTCCGCAATTGAAGCTCGACAGAAGTTAGGTGATGCGACCGGACAATGACCCAAAACACAGAAGTAAATCAACAACAGAATGGCTTCAACAGAAGAAAATACGCCTTCTGGAGTGGCCCAGTCAGAGTCCTGACCTCAATCCCATTGAGATGCTGTGGCATGACCTCGAGAGCAGTTCACACCAGACACTGAAACAGTTTTGTAAAGAGGAATAGTAAAAAATTCCTCCTGACCGTTGTGCAGGTCTGATCCGCAACTACAGAACACATTTGGTTGAGGTTATTGCTGCCAAAGGATGGTCAACCAGTTATTAAATCCAAGGGTTCACATACTTTTCCACCCTGCACTGTGAAAGTTTACACGGTTTGTTCAGTAAAGGAAAATGTATAATTGTTTGTGTGTTATTAGTTTAAGTAGACGGTGTTTGTCTATTGTTGTGACCTAGATGAAGATCAGATAACATTTTATGACCAATTTATGCAGGAATCCAGGTCATTCCATAGGATTCACATACTTTTTCTTGCCACTGTATATAGAGAGTTAGGACACTTTTTTGAATATTGTTCTAATTCTAGACATTCAGTTAATTTAAATATTCCCCATGCAATTTTAATGAGGTGCTAACATGGCTGCCATAGAATGTTGACATTTATACAATGGGTGGGTCTAATCCTGAATGCCGATTGGTTAAAACTGCATTCCAGCCAGTGTCTATTCCACAAGTTACCACCAGCTAAATAAATGATTTACTCTGTTCCATCTGACTACGCAATCCGCTGTCTCATCAGCCCAGCCAGGCACTTTATCAACTTGATCTCCACTATAAAAAGCATCTAGACATTTTCTCACATTTCTTTTAGACTAACATTTAGTTTTCAACAGCGGAGATTTATATAAACCTTGCAATATTTGCAACATATTGTTTCAATATTCAAATTCGATCTCCAGCTTTCCCATAGTAATGAATGTGTCGGGAGCTGGGACGAGACAGACAGCGTTTCTTACATGCTGACCACACTGCTCGCGCACATGCATCTGTGTGTGCCATCACACGCACGTTGATTTTGTCCATATCAAAACGAACTCTGAACCAAATATATTAATTTGGGGACAGGTCAAAAAGCATGAAACATGTATGGTAATTTAGCTAGTTAGCTTGCTGTTGCTAGCTAATTTGTCCTGGGTTATAAACATTGGGTTGTTGTTATACCTGAAATGCACAAGGTCCTCTACTCCGACAATTAATCCACAGATCAAAGGGTAAACTGAGTTAGTTTCTAGTAATCTCTCCTCCTTCAGTCTTCTTCTTTGGATTTTGGTGGTTGACCACCAACTTTAAGGTGCATTACCAGCACCAACTGGACTGGATTGTGGACCTCAGTTCATCTTTCAGTCACTCACGTGTGTATATGCTCCTAAAAACCAATGAGGAGATGGGAAAGGCGGGACTTACAGCACGTCAAGCATCACAAAAAGACCCAAGTTCTATTTTAGCACCTGGCTACGTAGACGCTCGTTGATGCGTGCGAGCAGTGTGGATGCAATGATTGAATAACATGTAGGTGTAGATTTATTTTGCAAAGCTCGCACACGCTACGCGGGCGGTGTGGTCAGCATGTCAGCCAGTCGAAATCATGAATCAGCTGGCATAATATTTATGTATATATACAAAGAAATGTCAATTGAAAAAAGTTCAAACGAAACGAAGTGCAGCTAGTTTGCAGTCTTTCCAGCTTCAGTTTGAAGTCATTGTGTTAGCTGTGTTGTTGGTTAGCTCCTCTGAAAAACATTTTCCTGACGAGTGAGCACAATTTCAATGCCAGGCAAAATCGTGCCTCATTTGCTCCTTGTTATGGATGTTTCCAATTAAATGTCACCAGAAAACAGCTTAAACAAATGCAAATGCAGCTACTTTGCTGTTATTCTGTCTGCACGTTTGATGTGACTGTAAATTAGCCGTAGTTGGCTACCTATCAAGCAAGGGATAAGAACGATGCCAGCCAGTATGGCAATGGAACATTTAGAACGAACGACTGGGTCACGTCCATAGATACAGAACAAAAAGACTGAACGACTGGGTCGCATCTCTGGCAACCGAACCGATAGAACGAACGACCAGCCGGCTTGGGTAGCAACCCTAGATTTGTGTCGGGACTATATCTTGTGGAAGGATGAAATAGTATTAATACATTCTTCTAAATATGTTTTTTAATGAAAATATGTCAATCATTACTGGAATATGTGATAATAGTGATAGTGATAATGTCCTCGAACCGGTGTTTGGAGGATATATTGGCATGCGTTGTCACTTAAGTCATGTGAGCCTAGTGAAAACCTAGCCTAGCCTAGTGAAAACCTACGCACCGCTTGTACAGTCTTCAGATTTTGCTGCCTTGAATTTAAATCTGAAATAGGATTAAATAGGATTTTTGTTTTCCTGCTGATCTAGACAATCTACACACATTTTCAAAGTGAAAGGAGATGCATAGAAAATGTCTAAACGGATTCAAAAATATGAAGTAAAGATATCTTGATTGCATAGCTCTTGGTGGATGCACTATTGGCAGCAGTTAGTGCTATGATTCATTTTGAATAAGATTCCACCAACTTTGTACAAGTGTTAGGGCAACAAATATACATTGTGTTTGTCAAAATTGCTCAAGCTCAGTCAATTTGGTTGGGAATTATTGATGTATAGGAAGATTAAAATCTTGTCTCTGATTTTAAAGCAGATTTAGGCCAAGTCAGGACTGAGACTGGACCACTAAGGAACACATCTATTCGAAAGCCATTCTGGAGTGTTTTTGGCCTTTAAAGTCATATACATTTCCCTCTGAAAAATACAATTATACCCTAATGTTAGGTCTTCAGAGGAATGAGGCATGTTTTCCTGTAAAATGTTAGATTTGCTTTGCTCCTTTTATATTTATTTTGATCTGGACAAACTCCCCAGATATTGCCGGTGACATGCATACCCATAACATGATACTGCCACTACAATACTTGGAAATCCAGAGGTTTTCACTCTGTGATGTGTCGCGTTGGATTTGCCCCAAACGTTTCCTGTTTCCTTATTTAGGCCAAAAAGTTAATTTCTTTGCCATGATGTATTGCAGTATTACTTAATGGCCTTGTTGCAAACTGGATGGATGATTTAGAATGGATTTTTTAGCACAGGCTTCCTTCTTTTTACTTTGTCATACATGCCAGTAATATGGAGTAAATGGGATGTTGTTGATCCATGTATGTCTTTAGCCTCATAGTGATATCCCTGAGAAGTTTCCATTCTCAGCCACAGCACATTTAGGAAGGGTGGCCAGATCTTTGCAGTGTCTGGGTGATATGATACACCATCCAGAGATGAATTACCATACTTGACCATACTCAAAGGGATATTTAGTGGCTTGGAATTATGTTTAACCTCCCCTGATCCATGCATGTCTAAAAATGTATTACAGACATGCTTTTAAAGCTCATTGGTGGCTCTGAGAATGAATTATTGTTTGAGATGCACTATACACTATCCTCTGACGTTACAGAGACAGAGGAAGTTGCTCTTAAATCAAGAGAAAGACTACTTTTACAAACAGATGGACCCCATTCAAGAAATGGTGTGATTTTCTTTTATGAGCACATCTTGATAACGATGATTGTTTAGGCAAGTTTAAACTGTCTGCACTGTATCAGAGCTGTGGCATGCATGCTTTGTCAAGTAGAGCTCTCAGTTAACGACATTGAGTACAGGTTGATCTTCATACGGACGAGGCAGGCGGAGGAGCTGGGCAGAACACACACACATACACAAGAGCAGGGTTGGGCACACACTGGAGGTGCCACTGATGAGATCTTGTCCAGATTAGGCCTATCAATCACAGTTCTGTAAAATGGTCTATCCTAATGTGCTTGATGAAAGTCCTTCTTACTGTGCGGTCGGTTTCCCAAGACGTGGTCAATCTCTGTGACAATGCCTGCTGTCATCTTTGGAATGACCTACAATATATGAAGAGGAGAAACAAAACATTTGATTCAGTTAGTTGTAAAGTTGATAGCAGTAGTTAGTAAATACACCACAATAGATGTACTGTATCCAAAATATTCAACAAACAGTGTAGACTAGAGAGAGGGAACAGTTTTTGAGTGCTGAGAAAGGGATGCCATAAAAATGACATAATTTATTTACAAAAAAATGTATTTACTACATCCATGGTCCAAGTTCCGACCTGGTCGTCAGTAAGACAGCAGGTCTAGCTCAGTTGGTAGAGCATGGTGTTTGCAATGCCAGGATAGTTGATTTTATTCCTGGGATTACCCATGTGTAAAAATTGTGTCCACAGCTGACTGTATGTCGCTGTGGATAAATGTGTGTTCTAAATGTCATGTGTTGTTGTTATTATTATTATTATTATTATTATTATTATATATTAAAGCTTGAAATGTATTCTTCAAAGGGGTCCTGCTCCCCTAAATGTAGATAGCATATGAGAGATGCTCCTTGCCTCCATGGCCCTCAGGTTCTCTGCAAGCTGGATGGGGCTGGATGTTCCCAGCAACACTGAGCTCACTCCTTCATTCCTCAGGCACCAGGCTAGAGAAAGAGAGAGAGAGGTTAATCAGGACAAGTCCCTTGTGGAGGTAGTCCTTCCAAGACTCAAAATAGAGCAATCCTCTACATTTAGCATGGTTATCTGTCTGTACCGATATCTTACCGATGGCTAGTTGTGGCAGAGTGCAACCCAGCTTCTCAGAGATGGTAGTCAGCTCCTTCAGCTTGGCCTGTTGTTTTCTTCCATCCTCACTCACTATCTTCTCCTTCAACCAGGCATACGGCTGGAGGAGAGAGAATGGAGAAGGATCTGAGGACCAAGCAGACATTCATAAAACCCCTCAGATGTTGTTGGGACAAGAAGATACGAGCAGTACCTTCATGGAGGCCCTGGAGCATTCTGGGATACCATTCTCATACTTCCCAGTGATGATTCCACAAGCTAGAGGCGACCAGGATACCACACCCACACCTGCAATGGCACGTGGTAGTCAGGCCACATGACAGGCAAGGTAATCATCAGACGACCATGGTACTGAAGGACAAAAGAACTGGTATCTACACTTTACCTTTTGAGGCATGGAATATTGACTAGTGTCAAAGACCACAGCATGCACAGTCCAATATAGATGTCACTTGCCTATCTTGTGATAGAGCTCAGGCAGCTGTGTCTCAACCTTGTCCCTCTGGAAGAAATTATACTCGGCCTGCTCACACACTGGAGGGATCAGGTTAAACTGCCTAGCCACAGAGTACGCCTCCTAAAAGAACGAGGGATGAGAAAGAGAGGAGGAAGAAGGGGAGAGAAACATGGTGAGGAAAGTGGGATCTGAACTTTACTGACTGCATTCATCTTTTAAAGCTTGGCATTTCTTGTCAGACCAAACTTCAATATCTTCAAAAGCATTGATATTGCAAGACATCACCTGAACTTTTCAGACTTCATTTACCTTGTCAACCCCCTGTAGTGTTTGTTTACTTCCTAATGTCAGACTTCAGAAGCGTTCATTTCCCAAGCATGCTAGTGAATTATGTGGACAGAATCTAGATAGTAGGTCAACAGCAAATTAGAGTATGAAATTCATGTATTGTGAGGTTGTGAGGAAGTGTGTTCCTACTCACCATGATCTCCATGGCAGACCATCGTGATGTCCCCCAGTACATGGACATACCCTGGTTGATCACATGGGTCATCGCCCTCACAATCTCTGCAGAGACAAAAACAACAAACACCTGCTAGCTACAGGAGGGAAACATGGCTTTTTTGGACAAATGGGATGTTGTGGGTATTGGTGTAAGTTGGCATCTGCCCCTTTCTGCACAAAGGGAGTTGGGAGAGTATAGCAAAATAAGATACATTATGTTTTAGAGTGATGTTCCCCTGAAAATATACATTAATTGTCCGTTTACCTGTAAATGGAAGCCTGGTTGTGTTTTAAGTGGAACATACATAGAGGGAAACTGATACGATGAAGACACTCCAATGTTAAGGAGCAGGTGTGAGACATGAGGGCGCCTCACCTCCTCCTACAACAGATCACTTCTCATTACTAAAGGCTTTGTATCATTTCAGCCAGTAGTTTTGAAAGTAGCGCTTACAAGCCAAAACGGGTCCACGAAAATGTTTTATGATAACGTTCTGGTAAATAAATCAAATACAAAAATATTCCTGAAATGTGTATATGTTACGAATTCCAATTCCTACAATGTGATAGCAATTTGAAAGTGCTTAAAATCCTGTTCAATCTTCTTAAAGGCAAATATTGACTTTTGTTGTTTAATATCCTACTGGTCACACCAAGTCATTTCAATGTGGAGAATTTGGTAATATTTGTTAGATGAGATTCCAACCTATTTTAACCCTCTCAAAAAGACCCCTAAAGACCTAAAAGTTTGTTGAAATCACAATGTGTTATCACTATGCTTTCAACCATCTAAAAGCACAACCACATTCCAATGGAAAATCTCATTCTGATTTTTGGTTTAGTTGTCAGCTAAATGTGTTATCACTGCGCTTTCAACCATTTAATAGCAAAACAAAGATCAAATGGGAATACAATGTCAGATATTTTGTTTATTTCTACAACAACTTAATGTGTTATCACTGTGTTTCATCTAATAGCACAACCAAATGACCTGGATTGCAGTTGAGATTACATTAAAGTACATGATGCAAGTGTTCATTGCCGTCTGAGATTCTGTGTAGGTTATAATAGCAATTGTGAAGATTTCCACAGACCTGCGACCCTGAACTTGAATACTTTCTATGATTACATAAGAAGACATTTATTGTTACAGTAACTGCAAATTGTGGCCATGGATTTGTTACTCATTTTCAAAATGAATAAATACTGTTACATTAGCTTGTAAGATAGCCTTACCATTACGCTATTTACTGTCTTACAACCAAATATGAACATTTAATGGAGATGTATCTACTGCTTGGATAGTTAGATCTGAGCCACTGGCTTAATCCTATTATTTGATATATTTAGCTTGTATTGTTGGTTAGGATGGAGACTTGAATCCAACATATCATTTGTTAACTTGTCGGCAAGTTAATAGGCTAATTACCGTATTGCTAGTGTGTTATTGATTCGTGCCAGGTTGTCAACACAAACAAAATCAACATTTGAAGTGTCACGTTCTGACCTTTATTTCCTTTGTTTTGTCATTATTTAGTATGGTCAGGGCGTGAGTTGGGGTGGGCAGTCTATGTTTGTTTTTCTATGATTTTTGGATTTCTAGTATTTCCTAGTATGGTTCTCAATCAGAGGCAGGTGTCATTAGTTGTCTCTGATTGAGAATCATACTTAGGTAGCTTGGGTTTCACTGTTTGTTGGTGGGTGATTGTCTATGTTGATTGCTTGTTTCAGCACAGTTCTCATTATAGCTTCACGGTCGTTATTTCGTTTATTGTTTTGTATAGTTTGTATTCAGTGTTCAGTGCGTTCTTTTATTAAAAAATCATCATGAACACATACCACGCTGCGCTTTGGTCCGCTTCATACGACGATCGTGACATGAAGGAGATGTTTTTTCTGCTTGGATAGCTCCATCTGTGCCACTGAGCCTGGCTTTAATTCCATTTTGTCTACAAATTAATTATTGATATGTTGGCTTTAAGTCCCCATTTCCACCAAAAATCTAAGTTAAAGAATAGAGCTAAATCAAATCCAATCCAACTTTAAATGCACTTTAAATACAGTTTGATTTGATTTAATTCTATTTTTTTACTTAGATTTTTGGTTGAGATGGAGATGTGAATCCAACATACACTAAGAGTACAAAACAATAAGGACACCTTACTAATATTTTGCCCTCAGAACACTCTCACTTCATCAGGGCATGGACTCTACGAGGCGTTGAAAGCTTCCACAGGGATGCTGGCCCATGTTGACTCCAATGCCCCCCACAGTTGTGTCAAGTTGGCTGAATGTCCTTTGGTTGGTGGACCATTCTTGATACACAGTGGAAACTGTTGAGCATGAAAAGCCTAGCAACATTACAGTTTTTGACACAAACTGGTGCGCTTGGCACCTACTACCATACCCCGTTCAAAGGCACTTCAATATTTTGTCTTGCCCATTCACCCTCTGAATGACACACATACACAATCCATGTCTCAATTGTCTTAAGGCTTAAAAAACCTGTCTCCTCCTCTTCATATACACTGATTGAAGTGGATTTAACAAGTGACTTCAATAAGGGACCATAGCTTTCACCTGAATTCACCTAGTCAGTCTATGTCATGGAAAGAGCATGTGTCCTTAATGTTTCGTAAACTCAGTGTGTTTATAATTAACTTGTAGATTCAATTGGAAATCAACCAAAGCTTGAAACCCCAGGCCGACATATCTATTTTTAGTTGCTCCTGGACTGAATTCAAACAATAGCTGTTGGTGACTTCCCAGATATTAAATAGCATCATTGATGATGTATGATTGATAAAGTATGGTTCCATTTAACTTGCTCTGTTGAACCTACCTTTTGGAATGACTTCAATAGCAACAGTGAATCTATTTTTTTAAATGTTTTATTTCACCTTTATTTAAAAGTTCTCATTTACAACTGCGACCTGGCCAAGATAAAACAAAGCAGTGCGACACAAACAACACAGAGTTGCACATGGGATAAACAAACATACAGTCAATAACACAACAGAAAAATATACAGTGTGTGCAAATGTAGTAAGATTAGACAGGTAAGGCAATAAATAGGCCATAGTGGCGAAATAATTACAATTTTGTGCAAAAGATGAATGTGCAAGTAGAGATATTGGGGTGCAAAGGAGCAAAAAATAACTAACTAATAAATAACAATATGGGGATGAAGTAGTTGGGTGGGCTATTTACAGGTGGGCTGTGTACAGGTGCAATGATCGGTAGGCTGCTCTGACAACTGATGCTTAAAGTTAGTGAGGGAGATATAAGACTCCAGCTTCAGTGATTTTTGCAATTTGTTCCAGCCATTGGCAGCAGAGAATTGGAAGGAAAGGCGGCCAAAAGAGGAGTTGGCTTTGGGGATGACCAGTGAAATATACCTGCTGGAGCGCGTGCTACGGGTGGATGCTGCTATGGTGACCAGTGAGCTGAGATAAGGCGGGGCTTTACCTAGCAAAGACTTATAGTTGACCTGGAGCCAGTGGGTTTGACGAGGGCCAGCCAACGAGAGCATACTGGTCACAGTGGTGGGTAGTATATAGGGCTTTGGTGACAAAACAGATGGCACTGTGAAAGACTACATCCAATTTGCTAAGTAGAGTGCTGGAGGCTATTTTGTAAAGGACATCGCCGAAGTTACGGTAGGATAGTCAGTTTTACGAGGGTATGTTTGGCAGCATGAGTGAAGGATGCTTTGTTGCGAAATAGGAAGCCAATTCTAGATTTCGTTTTGGATTGTAGATGTTTAATGTGAGTCTGCAAAAGATAGTTTACAGCCTAACCAGACACCTAGGTATTTGTAGTTGTACAGAGTAGTGATGCGGGTGGTGATCGATTGAAAAGCATGCATTTAGTTTCACTTGAATTTATGAGCAGTTGGAGGCCACGGAAGGAGTGTTGTATGTCATTGAAGCTCGTCTGGAGGTTTGTTAACACAGTGTACAAAGAAGGGCCAGAAGTATACATAATGGTGTCGTCTGCGTAGAGGTGGATCAGAGAATCACCCGCAGCAAGAGCGACATCATTGATGTAAACAGAGAAAAGAGACGGCCCGAGAATATAACCCTGTGGCACCCCCATAGAGACTGCCAGAGGTCCGGACAACCTGCCCTCCAATTTGACACACTGAACTCTATCTGAGAAGTAGTTGTTGAACCAGGCGAGGCAGTCATTTGAGAAACCAAGGCTGTTGAGTCTGCCGATAAGAATGCGGTGATTGACAGAGTCGACAGCCTTTGCCAGGTCGATGAAGACGGCTGCACAGTACTGTCTTTTATCAATGGCGGTTATGATATCGTTTAGGACCTTGAGCGTGGCTGAGGTCCACCCATGACTAGCTCGGAGACCAGATTGCGTAGCGGAGAAGGTACAGTGGGATTCAAAATGGTAGGTGATCTGTTTGTTAACTTGACTTTAGAAAGGCAGGATAGTTTAGATTTAGGTCTGTAACAGTTTAAGTGGAGGTTCCTCAGCAATCATTCTCATGACAGCGCAATGGTTATAGTCAGTGACAAATATCAAAACTAAGCAGGGCTGGATGATGTTAAGACTCTGGATGGGAGACTAAAGGGATAGCTCTCCAGGAGGTCTTGCCCAGCCGACAGTTTTTTTCTGATAGTGAATATTACATTGAAGATCTGACATTGTTTCAAAGGGAAACATTTGACATATTTCATACAAGGCTTGTCTATGTTGAAAATTGGTTACCATGACAACATAATCCTTTGGTTGACATTTTACCCTCAAAAACAAAAGTTTACGTTGATTACTTTTTTCAAATCTTATGTATTTTCCACATAGATTCCACATCAAAATAATTTGACATATTTTACTAAACAAAAATATTAACGTAACATTCAACAATTTGAATGATTTTACTGAGTTACAGTTCATACGAGAAAATCAGTACATTTAAATAAATAAATTAGGCCTAAATATATGGATTTCACATGACTGGGCATAAGCCAACCCACTGGGGAACCAGGCCCAGCCAATTAGAATGAATTTTTCCCCACAACAGGGCTTTATTACAAACAGAAATACTCCTCAGGTTCATCAGCTGTCCGGGTGACTGGTATCAGACAATCCTGCAGGCGGTCACAGAGTCCGAGGTGCTAAAGGAGCTCCATAAACTTGACCCCCCAAAAAACATCTGGGTCAGATGGTTTAAACCCTTTCTTTTTTAAGGTTGCTGACCCTATAATCGCCAAGCCTTTCTGGGGAGGTTCCCATTGCTTGGAAGGCAGCCACGGTTCCTCCTTTTTTAAAGGGGGAGATCAATACGATTCTAACTGCTATAGGCCTATTTCTATTTTGCCCTGTTTATCAAAAGTGTTGAAAATAAAAAAAATAATCAACTGACTGGCTTTCTTGATGTCTATAGTATTTTCTCTGGTATGCAATCTGGTTTCCGCTCAGGTTATGGATGTGTCACTGCAAACTTAAAGGTTCTCGTTGATTCTAAGAAATGTTGTGCAACTGTTTTTATTGACTTGGCCAAAGCTTTTGATACGGTAGACCATTCCATTCTTGTGGGCCTTTATGGTCTTTGGCCTGGTTTTCTAACTAACGCTCTCTCAAAGAGTGCAATGTATAAAGTCAGAACATCTGCTGTCTCAGCCACTGCCTGTCACCAAGGGTGTACCCCAAGGCCCGATCCTACGCTTTTCTCAATTTATATCAACAACATAGCTCAGGTAGTAGGATGCTCTCTCATCCATTTATATGCAGATGAGACAGTCTTACACTCAGCTGGCCCCTCCACGGATTTTGTGTTAAATGCTCTACAACAAACCTTTCTTAGTGTTCAACAAGCTTTCTCTGCCCTTAACCTTGTTCTAAACACCTCCAAAACAAAGGTCATGTGGTTTGGTAAAAATAATGCCCCTCTCCCCACCGGTGTGATTACTACCTCTGAGGGTTTAGAGCTTGAGGTAGTCACCTCATACAAGTACTTAGAAGTATGGCTAGACGGTACACTGTCCTTCTCTCAGCACATATCAAAGCTGCAGGCTAAAGTTAAATATAGATTAGTTGGTCTCCTCTATCGTAATCGCTCCTTTTACACCCCAGCTGCCAAACTAACCCTGATTAAGATGACCATCCTGCCCACGCTAGATTACGGAGACGTAATTTATAGATCCGCAGGTAAGGGTGCTGTCGAGCGGCTAGATGTTCTTTACCATTCGACCATCAGATTTGCCACTAATGCTCCTTATAGGACACATCACTGCACTCTATACTCTGTAAACTGGTCATCTCTGTATACCCGTCGCAAGACCCACTGGTTGATGCTTATTTATAAAACCCTCTTAGGCCTCACTCCCCCCTATCTGAGATATCTACTGCAGCCCTCATCCTCCACATACAACACCCGTTCTGCCAGTCACATTCTGTTAAAGGTCCCCAAAGCACACACATCTCTGGATCGCTCCTCTTTTCAGTTCGCTGCAGCTAGCGACTGGAACGAGCTGCAACAAACACTCAACTGGACAGTTATCGCTATCTCTTCATTGAAAGACTCAATCATGGACACTCTTACTGACAGTTATGGCTGCTTTGTTGTTGTTGATTGTCTCTACCTTCTTGCCCTTTGTGCTGTTGTCTGTGCCCAATAATGTTTGTACCCTGTTTTGTGCTGCTGCCATGTTGTGTTGCTACCATGTTGTTGTCATGTTGTGTTGTTGCCATGCTATGTTGTTGTCTTTTGTCTCTCTTTATGTAGTGTTGTGTTGTCTCTCTTGTCGTGAAGTGTGTTTTGTCCTATATTTTTAATTTATTTGTATTTTTAATCCCAGCCCCCTTCCCCACAGGAGGCCTTTTGCCTTTTGGTAGGCCGTCATTGTAAATAAGAATTTTTTCTTAACTGACTTGCCTAGTTAAATAAAGTTTCTCACAAACATTGTGTTGTATAAAATAAATAAAACTATTCTGACATTGTATTCCCATTTAAACTGTGTTGTCCTTTAAAATGGTTGAAAGCGCAGTGATAATACATTTACTGTAGATGACAACTAAACAAGAAATTAGACTTTGTTTTTCGATCGGAATTTGGTTGTCCTTTTAGATGGCTGAAAGCATAGTGATAACACATTAGGAATTCAACAAACTTCTGGCTGACTTTTAGAGTTGGTGAAAAAAGGTTGTAATCTCATTGACGTCTCTCCCAAATATTACCCACATTTACATGTTGAAATAGTGTGGTGTGCGTGTGCCCAGTGGGTAGCTTGTAGAGGCTCTAATCAGAGTAGTATAACATTTGATGTAGCAGAAGTCACCCGTAGTGGACCTTTGTCAGTTCTGTAATGCTGCCTATGACCCTCTCTAATTCAATAAACCTCTCTCCTCTCATCGAAACAGTGTTTGTGTATGGCTCTTCACACCACAATGGCCCTGCAATACCACTCTACCCTCAGGCACAAACAGAACTGACAATGGTCCACTACGGGTGGCTTCTGCTACATCAAATGTTACTACTCATGATGTCTAACTAACCAGAAGCTCTATTGTAAGGAAACTAGAACATTCAATTCAATTCCATATACTTTAGATGTCCCGCAAGGGCAAATATGCTTGGCAAACGGTGCAATTTGGTAGCTTTACAAAATAAAATAAAAACGTTGGTAAGATGATAACAGTACAACTCAACAGGCAGTACAGTATATATACTGTACTGCCTGTTGAGTTGTACTGTTATCATCTTACCAACGTTTTATATATATATAAAAAGATGAATCTCACACAGAGCGCTTCGATTATGGGGTGGCAGGTAGCCTAGTGGTTAGAGCGTTGGGCCAGTAACCACAAGGTTGTTGGATTGAATCCCAGAGCTGACAAGGTAAAAATCTGTCTCTGATTCAGAGGTGTTGGGTTAAATGTGGAAGACACATTTCAGTTGAATGCATTCAGTTGTACAACTGACTAGGTCTCCCTCTTTCCCCATACCCTTACAAATGTGTAGTCTAATCAAGAAATGCAACAGGATGAATTGGGTTTGGGTGCATTTCTCCATAAATAACTACAATCATGCTGAACAACAACATGTAAAACAGGGAGAGATGGAAAAGATAGATGAACCTATGTCAGTGTGATTAAAAAAGTGATTCCCTTTCATGAGCAGCTCATTCTGTGAGCCTACAAACAGCGGAGAGTGCCAGAGTGTGTGGGTGAAACGGGTGGGAAGTGGAGAGGGGAAAATGTCAGGCATGAACAACAATACATCTGTTCTGAGATGGAAGAGAGAAATGGAGAAAGAATGGAAGAGATAGCTGTACATTGTTCATCAGATTCTATGAATTCCTAAAGCGGCAATCAGCAGTTGAAAAAATGTAAAATGTGTTCTTGTTGCCACTGTTCTGCTAAAAACTGAGGGACGGGGCTGGAGAATTGCAACCACTCTCAAATTCATAGACAGACCCACAGAGTTTCTAAAACTGGAGGTGCAACGTCATAAGAATTCCGGAAACGCTTGCCAAACAGACCAGGCTGGGGTTTGAGAAGACAATGAGAGAAGTGAAAAAATCTTCCTTTGTTGTTCATTTTCTCAAAATCTAAAAGGCACAACCCAGATTCGAGATAAAAGACTTAAAGAGCTGAACATGTGATTACTCCAACCTCGTGAAAGTGACTAACTGACACGTTTTAATTTTTGTCAAAAACATTTTTATATATTGAAGAAATGCTTTTGATTTGACGCCCTGCACATGCGCAGTTTGGTGTGCGGCAACTGTTAGAACAGATGCGCATGACCTTAGCTAGCCAACATTGACATGACATGGCATACGAGTGTGACCTGGGATTTTATTGGAGAAGCAGTTTCTGTCTATCTTTATACTGCACTGTCTTTGACAGAGCTATGGATGTAAGGACTGACCATCCATGATAACAAAATTATAGTTTTAACCATGGTTTACATTTACTTTGTTTACAAATATTGGGGTAAAACATACTTATATTTTGGGTTCTGATGAAGCAAGTCAGTTGAACTATACTTATGAGGCTTTTCTAAGTTATATTCTTCAAGAATCAATGGGTACATATCAACATTTTCCAAAAATGGACGTAACTGTAGTAACCCAGCTAACAAAAAAATGTTCCCACAACTTTAGAGAATGTTCCCTTCCCTCTATAGGTCATTAACTAACGTTTTCATAGGAACGAACCCAGGATGTGCTAGGAGTATTTCCAAGAAAATATTCCCTTTAATGTCAAATAGAACTTACCTAAAACATGGTTACCATGAACTCACTTAAGATATGAATGTTCTACACACGGGAATGTTGCAAGAACATTCATGTGTCCCGTTTCTGTGGGTTAGGAGAATATTCCATCAATGTCCCACCAAACATACACAGACCATGGTTGCCATGTTCTCAGGACATAAGATATTAATGTTCTAGACATGTTTCATGGGAACGTTGCAAGAACATTTATCTGTCCAGTTTTCTGTGGGCCTAAGAAGAATATTCCATCTACGTCCCACCAAAAACATACACAGAACATAGTTATCATGTTCTCAGAACATAAGATATTCATGTTACAGACACGTTTCATGGGAACATTGCAAGAATATTAATGTGCACAGTTTCCTGTGTTAGGAAAATAATCCATCATCATCACACCAAACATACACAGAACATGGTTGCCGTGTTCTCAGAATACAAGCCATTAATTTTCTAGACACGTTTCATGGGAACGTGGCAGGAACATTTATGTGTATCAATTGTCAGGACGTCGCTTTATAGTTCTAAAGAATTGCTCTCCCCCCGAAAAAAATCTTTACCACATCACTTCTTGTTACTGTTGCCGAGCCAATCAATGCCCTGATTGGTGAACCACGGATCCATTCATAGCTCGCTGTCTGTTAGCAAGGGTAGAGATACTCGCACACATATTTGACATACAGTAGATGGTCACATTGTGTACGTACAGAGTCATTATTATTCAACATGTCCTCACCTGGGAATTAAACGCACAACCTCACTACGCCATCGTGTTCATGTCAGGTATCAGTTCATCTGACTGTTCTCATCATTGATTTGATTGACTTATTTCAGAAATGTAAGGGCTGAAATGATACTCCCAGTCCTTAATGATTGCAAGCCTACCCATAACGTGATGCAGCCACCACTATGCTTGAAAATATGGAAAGTGGTACTCAGTAATGTGTTGTATTGGATTTGCCCCAAACATAACACTTTGTATTCAGGACAAAAGTGAATTGCTTTGCCACCTTTTTCGCAGTATTACTATAGTGCCGAGTTGCAAACAGGATGGATTTTTTGGAATATTTGTATTCTGTACAGGCTTCCTTCTTTTCACTCTGTCAATTAGGTTAGTATTGTAGAGTAACTACAACGTTGTTGATACATCCTCAGTTTTCTCCCGTCACCGCTATTAAACTCTGTAACTGTTTAACTTCATTGGGATAGGGGGCACTATTTTCACATCCGGATGAAAAGCGTGCCCAAAGTAAACTGCCTGTTACTCAGGCCCAGAAGCTAGGATATGCATATAATTGGTAGATTTGGATAGAAAACACTCTAAAGATTCGAAAACTGTTAACATAGTGTCTGTGTATAACATAACTTATTTGGCAGGCAAAACCCGGAGGACAAACCATCCAAGATTTTTTTTTTTTAGTTCACTGTCTTATCAATTGGTTTCAATCTAGATTTCTGAGGCATCTGGTTACAGTTCCTATGGCTTCCACTAGATGTCAACAGTCTAGAAATTGGTTGATGTTTTTCATTTGAATAATGAAGAAGTAGCCCTTTCCTTTCTGAGTGTTGAGCCAAGTGGACTGTTTTGTTTGGGGCGCGCAACCTGAAACTCGCTCCAATTTCATTTTATCCACTATTTAACACAGCATATTCCATCTTAAATTGTATCGATTATTTACATTTTAAAATACCTAAAGTTGGATTAGGAAAGTTGTTTGAAATGTTTGGACCAAGTTTACAGGTAACTTATTAGATACTTTGTAGCCATGTTGGGTGAGTTGGAACCAGTGTTTTTCTGAATCAAATGTGCCAAATAAATTGACAATTTGGGGATATAACGACGGAATTTATAGAACAAAAGGACCATTTGTGATGTTTGTGGGACATTTTGGAGTGCCAACAGAAGAAGATCTTAAAGGGTAAGGCATGAATTATATAGTTATTTCTGAGTTTAGTGTCACGGTTGAAATATGATTGTCATGTGTTTGTATGATGGGGTGTTGTCCTCAGATAATCGCATGGTTTGCTTTCGCCGTAAAGCCTTTTTGAAATCTGACACGGTGGCTGGATTAACAAGAAGTTAAGCTTTATTTTGGTGTATTGCACTTGTGATTTTATGAAAGTTAAATATTTCTAATAATTTTATTTGAATTTGGTGCTCTGCCATTTCACCGGATGTTGTCAAATCGATCCTGCTAACGGGATTTGATCCCTAAGAAGTTTTAAAGTAGGAAGGAAGCCTGTATCTTTGTACTGACTGGGTGTACTGATACAACATCCAAAGTGTAATTAATAACTTCACCATGCTCAAAAGGATATTCAATGTCTACTTTTTTTTGTTTTAACCATCTACCAATGAGTACCCTTCTTAGCGGAGCATTGGAAAACCTCTTTGTAGTTGAATATGTGGAAAGTTGTCAAAATTCGTGCTCAAGAAGAAATCTTACAGATTCCCATATTTGAATGAAAAACTCATTTAAACTATATCAGATAGGTATTTTAACTTGGACATTAACATGTTTTGATAAGAATGTGAGAGTAGGGTGATTCCCTTAGCTCCTTTCTCAAACTCATTCCACAGAGGGCCGAGTGTCTTCCTCCCTTGTAATTGATTGATGAAGTAAGGTCACTAATTAGGAAGGAACTCTTCTCGCCTGGTTGTCTTGATCTTTATTGCAAATAATAATAAATAAAACAGCAGACACTAGGCCCTCCATGTAAGGACTTTGACACACCTGTCTTAGCGGGTCTCAAATCCAGGCAATCAGCACCAATGACAAACACCATAAACACTGTCCCAATAAAGGATATCTCTAGGACATGTGCTTATTGGGTCGGTATAGTTAGGCCCTGTCCAGACTGAAAAAAGCCTAACCCTTCCTCCCTAGGTACTTGTGTGAATCTGAAACAACTTTATAGGTGTAAGGCTGTAAGAAATAGGGTGAACGCACTTTGAAGTAAATCTCAACTCTGTTAAAAGTACACTCAAGAAACACGTTTATTGATCATTGTGATTCAGGAGTATAATTAAAATATGTTAACATCACAGAAGATTGGTGGCACCTTAATTGGGGTGGATAGGCTTGTGTTAATGGCTGAAGCAGAATAAGTGGAATGGTATAAAATACATCAAAGACATGGTTTCCATGTGATCCCTGCTTTTTGTTGCTGTTTCCACCTTCCCTGCGAGCTGACCTGTCTCGAACTGCGAGGAGACCAAAGGTGGTGGGAGTACCTTTGAGGATAGTGGTGTCTGTCTATCACAGGTGAGGGATATTTTAGACAAACAAAAATATTTCTATAAGCAGTTGTTACAACATCAAGAAAATAACTTCAAGAATTGTGTACTGGTGGAGTCAACTAATAAAATAATGGACGACGTGATCAGACTGGTCCAGGACCCGAAGAACGGTTTGCAGTTCTCCCAGAGTCAGCTCGATGAGTTTAAACAGGAAAATGGCAAGATGACAGCAATCTGTAAGTCATTGAGAGAGGACTTTAGTTATGTATGTGAATCCATGATAACAATGACGGACAAATCAGATTATCTCGAGGGACAATCAAGGCAGAACAACATTGTTGTGGACGGAATTGCAGAATCTCCACATAAGACCTGGACAGAGTCTGAGAACAAAGTGAGGGAAGATGGACCACAGGAAGATTGAGGTGGAGCATTCCCACAGGATTGGAAAACCCACCACCGGCCCACGTGACAGGCCCAGGCCGATAGTGTTTCAAGTTCAAGACAGGCCCAGGCCAATCAAGTTCCTGATGTTCAAGGACAAGGTAGCTGTCCTGGAAAGAGCCAACAACTTGAGAGGAACATACATTTTCCTCAATGAGGACTATCCTGAAGCTGTGCGCCAGAAGAGAAAATAACTTATCCCGTCCAAGAAAGCTGCCAGAGCACGTGGGGACAATGCTTACATCTGCTATGACAGGCCAGTGTCCACCCTCATTCCCAAAAGCCTGGAAGGGATGAGAGAGCCAAGCCTATGGGTTCGTAGATTCAACCCCACAGGCTCACACACACACACCAACTGATTAATGGACCACGGAATTATTATTTTTTCTCTTGCTTAGTTTGTTATTTTCCATATTATGTCAATCTCTGAGAAGCTACACAGGAAAGGCCTATATTAATATATGTAGCCTTAGAAATAAGGTTAATGAAATAACTTACTAACATCAGATAACATTCATATATTAGCCATTTCTGAGACTACTTAGATAATTCCTTTGATGATACAGCAGTAGCAATACAAGGATATAACATCTATAGAAGAGACAGGAATGCGTATGGGGGAGGTGTTTCTATATACAGTGCCTTGCGAAAGTATTCGGCCCCCTTGAACTTTGCGACCTTTTGCCACATTTTAGGCTTCAAACATAAAGATATAAAACTGTATTTTTTGTGAAGAATCAACAACAAGTGGGACACAATCATGAAGTGGAACGATATTTATTGGATATTTCAAACTTTTTTAACAAATCAAAAACTGAAAACTTGGGCGTGCAAAATTATTCAGCCCCCTTAAGTTAATACTTTGTAGCGCCACCTTTTGCTGCGATTACAGCTGTAAGTCGCTTGGGGTATGTCTCTATCAGTTTTGCACATCGAGAGACTGACATTTTTTCCCATTCCTCCTTGCAAAACAGCTCGAGCTCAGTGAGGTTGGACGGAGAGCATTTGTGAACAGCAGTTTTCAGTTCTTTCCACAGATTCTCGATTGGATTCAGGTCTGGACTTTGACTTGGCCATTCTAACACCTGGATATGTTTATTTTTGAACCATTCCATTGTAGATTTTGCTTTATGTTTTGGATCATTGTCTTGTTGGAAGACAAATCTCCGTCCCAGTCTCAGGTCTTTTGCAGACTCCATCAGGTTTTCTTCCAGAATGGTCCTGTATTTGGCTCCATCCATCTTCCCATCAATTTTAACCATCTTCCCTGTCCCTGCTGAAGAAAAGCAGGCCCAAACCATGATGCTGCCACCACCATGTTTGACAGTGGGGATGGTGTGTTCAGCTGTGTTGCTTTTACGCCAAACATAACGTTTTGCATTGTTGCCAAAAAGTTCAATTTTGTTTTCATCTGACCAGAGCACCTTCTTCCACATGTTTGGTGTGTCTCCCAGGTGGCTTGTGGCAAACTTTAAACGACACTTTTTATGGATGTCTTTAAGAAATGGCTTTCTTCTTGCCACTCTTCCATAAAGGCCAGATTTGTGCAATATACGACTGATTGTTGTCCTATGGACAGAGTCTCCCACCTCAGCTGTAGATCTCTGCAGTTCATCCAGAGTGATCATGGGCCACTTGGCTGCATCTCTGATCAGTCTTCTCCTTGTATAAGCTGAAAGTTTAGAGGGACGGCCAGGTCTTAGTAGATTTGCAGTGGTCTGATACTCCTTCCATTTCAATATTATCGCTTGCACAGTGCTCCTTGGGATGTTTAAAGCTTGGGAAATCTTTTTGTATCCAAATCCGGCTTTAAACTTCTTCACAACAGTATCTCGGACCTGCCTGGTGTGTTCCTTGTTCTTCATGATGCTCTCTGCGCTTTTAACGGACCTCTGAGACTATCACAGTGCAGGTGCATTTATACGGAGACTTGATTACACACAGGTGGATTGTATTTATCATCATTAGTCATTTAGGTCAACATTGGATTGATCATTCAGAGATCCTCACTGAACTTCTGGAGAGAGTTTGCTGCACTGAAAGTAAAGGGGCTGAATAATTTTGCACGCCCAATTTTTCAGTTTTTGATTTGTTAAAAAAGTTTGCAATATCCAATAAATGTCGTTCCACTTCATGATTGTGTCCCGCTTGTTGTTGATTCTTCACAAAAAATACAGTTTTATATCTTTATGTTTGAAGCTTGAAATGTGGCAAAAGGTCGCAAAGTTCAAGGGGACCGAATACTTTCGCAAGGCACTGTATATATATTAGGAGCCATATTCTTGTAATGCTTAGAGAAGATCTCATGTCAAGTGTTATTGAAGTGCTGTGGTTGCAGGTTCACCTGCCTCATCTAAAGCCTATTATTTTGGGGACCCAATTATTTCAGCTACCCAAGAGTGGTAAAGTGGACTTTACTGGTTCTAACAGCAGACCTATCAGCTTGTTTCCAGCTATCAGCAAACTATTGGAATAAATTGTTTGAACAAATGCAATGCCTTTTCTCTGTAAACAAATTGACAACAGACTTTCAGCATGCTTATAGAAAAGAGCACTCAACATGTACTGACACAAATGGATGATAATTGGTTGAAAGAAATGGATCAGCAGCCTTTGATATTATTGACCATAACCTCGGTTTTCTTTAATGGGAACTTCTCTATTGTCAAACATGTAGGATGTGGTGTACCACAGGGCAGCTCTCCAGGCCCTGCTACCCTTTTTTATTTTTTTACCAATGATCTGCTACTGGCATTAAACAAAGACTGTGTGTCCATGTATGCTGATGATTAAACCATATACATGTCGGCAATCACAGCTAGTGAAGTTACTGAAACCCTTAACAAGGAGTTGCAGTCCGTTTTGGAATGGCTGGCCAGTAATAAACTGGTCCTGAACATCTCTAAAACTAAGAGCATTGTATTTGATACAAATCATTCCCTAAACTCTAAATCTCAGCTGAATCTGGTATGGTGTGATATGGTATTTTATTTATTCATTTAACCTTTATTTAACTAGGCAAGTCAGTTAAAAACAAATTCTTATTTACAATGACAGCCTACACCAGCCAAACCTGGACGACGCTGGGCCAATTGTGCGCCGCCCTATGGGACTCCCAATCATGGCTGCTTGTGATACAGCCTGGAATCAAATCAGGGTGTCTATAGTGACACCTAAAGCACTACGCTGCAGTGCCTTAGACCACTGCACCACTTGCTGTTGAACAAGTTAAGGATACTAAATTACTTGGTGTTACCAGAGATTGTAAACTGTCATGGTCAAAACATATAGAATCAATGGTTGTAAAGATGGGAGGAGGTCTGTCCATAATAAAGAGATGCTCAGATTCTTTGACACCACACTCCAATCAGAGGGCTAATATAAATAATAATAATCTCTCTTGGCTAAAAGTTAAGAGACTGACTGCATCACTTCTTATTTTTATAAGAAACATTAATGTATGGGACATTCCAAATTGTTTGCGCAGTCAACTTACATACAGCTCTGACACACACACCTTCCCCACCAGACATGCCACCAGGGGTCTTTTCACAGTCCCCAAATCTAGAACAAATTCAAGAAAGTGTACGGTCTTATATAGAGCTATTATTGCATGGAACTCCATTTCATCTCATATTGCTCAAATGAACAGCAAACCTGGTTTAAATATACAGATAAAGCAACAGCTCACTGCACATTCCCTATTGGACCTAGATGTTTTGTGTGGATATATTGATATGAAGGCTATGTGTGCTGCTTTAAAATGTATTTAGTTCTGACCTTTAGCTGTTCTGACTATTAATGTTCTGTATTGTGTCATGTTGTTTCATGTCTTGTGTGGACCAGGCCTGTAATTTCATGATTTTAGAGGAAAGGCCAATTGGCCTTCAAGAGATGCCCAATCTACAAGGGCAACAAGGCCATTAACCAAAATAGCCAATTAAATTGCTTTGAAAACCGAAATATCGCAGCTATTCTGTTATGAAAAAAATAAGTATATGTAAATGTAGATAAATAATTAAAATAAGCCTACATATCGAATTGCAGGTGATGGTCAGACCTATACTGACATGAGAGAAGCGCTTGAAAATGTAGCCAAACTTTAATGTCACTTTTAATTATATATATATATGCTGCTCCAATTTCAACTGTTCTGCCTGCGACTATGGAACCTTGACCTGTTCACCGGACGTGCTCCCTGTCCCAGGTGCTGACCTGTTGCACCCTCAACAACTACTGTGATTATTATTATTCGAACATGCTGGTCATTTATGAACATTTGAACATCTTGGCCATGTTCTGTTATAATCTCCACCCGGCACAGCCAGAATAGGACTGGACACCCCTCAGAGCCTGGTTCCTCTCTAGGTTTCTTCCTAGGTTCTGGCCTTTCTAGGGAGTTTTTCTTAGCCACCGTACTTCTACACCTGCATTGCTTGCTGTTTGGGGTTTTAGGCTGAGTTTCTGTACAACACTTTGAGATATCAGCTGATGTGAGAAGAGCTTTATAATTGATTGATGACCACATTTCCACTACCTCTCATAAATTGTTAGTACTTATTAATTCTATGTAGCTGGACATCTCTCCATCGTCTGCTTGAAATGTACTTTGAAGTGAATCTCAGCTCTGTTAAAAGTACACTCACGAAAAACAGTTTTATTGATCAGGAGTAACATTAAAACAGGGTGAAATGACCCACCAACATTAGAACACGATACAGAAATATATATGTATGCCAAAGATCAGAGGTTCACCAATTATGGCCTTGATGGGCTCGGCAACAGTAACAACGGGTGGTGGGTAATGAAACCCTTTTATTTTGGTGAGAACATTTCTTTGGGATCATCAGGTGACGTCCTGACAAATGATACACAGAAATGTTCATGCAACGTTCCCATGAAACGTATTTAGAACATTCATATATTTTATTCTGGGAACACAACAACCCTGTTCTGTTTATGTTTGGTGGGACGTTGATAGAATATTGTCCAAACGCTCAGAAAGCTGCACACAGGACTGTTTTTGCAACATTCCAATGGAACGTGTCTAGAACATAAATATGTTATATTCTGAGAACATGGCAACCACGTTCTGGAATGCTCTGTTTGTCATTAAGGACATTTCTAACTCTAACACCAGGACATACTAAATAGGTTCTCATGAGGTTTTTGCTAGCATACAATGTTCTCCTAACTAACGGAAAACTAGACACTCAAATATCTGGGGAACATTAAGGGTAACATTGCAAAAACGGTCACTTTCCCTAAAATTGTTAGCTGGGATAGGATCACAGCTGGGTATGTGCGTGTGAGATAGAGTTTGTGTGTGTGTGTGTGCGCGTGTCTGTCTGTCAGTCCATCTGTCCGTCCATCTATCCATCTGCTTTGCTTTCTGTGTCTGTCAATCGGCCAATCAGTATCGTATTTGGTAGTGATGGGCACATCAGAAGAGTCAACATTGTCTGTTGTTGGCCGTGGGGCAAAGACGATCTAGCAATCTTTCTTAGAAAATTTCTGCCATTGGGCTTGTGTGACAGACATCAGCAGCTCTGGGTGACAGGCTCAGGTTGTGTACAGTCTGGACCCCTGGTGGCTTGTTTTGGGCTGAGGGAGTAAGAGGGATCCGACCTTAGAGAGAACAGTAGGGGCTGACAAGAAATCTCTAGCAAGTTAGTGTTGTGACCCACTCTGTTATAGGAGAGCCAAGACAGAGCGGAAGTAAGTAAGCCGAGGAAAAGGCAGAGAAAAAAAGAGCAAAGAGACACAAATTAGAGAAAGAGAAATAAAAGAAGAGGAAAAGACAGAGAGCACAGTAGGGCTTCTATCTCCATGGAGACTAACCCCAAAATACACCAGCTACCCTCGAGGGGGACTCGAATCCTGTTTCAATAGAATGAGGGGAGGGGAGCAACACACACAGAGGCCTTGTTGAAACTTACTGAACACAGAGTGGGGGGGGGGGGGGGGGGGGGGGGGCAGTGTGTATATGCCTGTGTGAGTGTGTTTATTTGTGTTTGTTTGCTTGCTTGTGTGTATGTGCGTGTGTGTTTGTGTATGACTGTGTGTGCATGTGAAACAAACGAGTGCCAAAGTAAACCAACAACAATACCACCAATCACTCCCATCCCTGAGAGTCACCCTCTCATCCTCTCCCTCCCTTTTCCCCCGTGATCACTCACCCTCCATGGGGGTGTTGCTGTCGGGCCGGTTGGCAAACACCACATCCACATACTCCAGCTGCATCCTCTGTAGAGAGCTCCTCAGACCTGTGAGAGAGAGAGAGAGAGAGAGAGAGAGAGAGAGAGAGAGAGAGGTGGGTAGAGAGGGAGCGGGAGGGTGAGAGAGAGAAAAGGAAATGAAAGAGAGAGGTAAACACCTGTTAGAAACCTGCAGCTACAGAACGCAGAGGATCTGAGGGAAGGTGAGGGAGACCTTTCCTCCTCTGTCTCTCTTATCCTGTCAGATGAAGGCTTTGCTGTTTGAATCCCGAGAGGAGAGGAGAGGAGAGGAGAGGAGAGGAGAGGAGAGGAGAGGAGAGGAGAGGAGAGGAGAGGGATGAGGGGTAGAGATGAATGAGGTATTGTGTCTATCAGCTCAGCTCCATTCACAAAAACTAATAGGAGAGCAGACAGATGAATGGATGGAGAGAGGAGAGGATGGGACACAATAAGACAGGCAAAGAAAGGAGGTGTGTACATATGAGTGTTTGTAAAAGTGTGTTTACGTGTATACTGTATGAGTGTCTGTGCATGTGTGTGTGTGTATACATGTGTACATTTCTGTGACAGATGAATGCCAGTCCTTAGAGTTAATCATGTGAGGGAGTCATGCTCTTCCCTGTCACCATTCACACATCTTAATCCAT
This sequence comes from Oncorhynchus clarkii lewisi, assembly GCF_045791955.1. Classification (NCBI taxonomy): domain Eukaryota; kingdom Metazoa; phylum Chordata; class Actinopteri; order Salmoniformes; family Salmonidae; genus Oncorhynchus; species Oncorhynchus clarkii. The sequence goes on from NC_092166.1 coordinate 40,250,881, forward strand.
GTCCTGTCATCTACAACCCGGTAATCCCAGTAGCCTTACACACATGCATGTGCACGTGCACACACACACTAATCTGAGCCTGCTCTGCCATGATTTTTATAAGACTATGAAGGGACTCTATTTTGAAGTGACTCACACACACTCACACGACTTGCACTGATCAAGCAGTCTTAAGAATGGGTAGCCTCTACGTGCCTCTATTTGTGGAGATTAGCGAGACGTGGATAGAAGGGTAATACATCAAATTAATTCCATTGGTGGATATTGGATAAAGGAGGAAACAAGCAAGGTCATGAACCAAGTCCTGTTTAAAAAATAGCTTAAAATATCCTGTCAATCAGTAGATAAAACCACCAAAAAACATTCCTGTCCAACACCAGTTTGCCTCACTAGTCCTCTACTCTTTACTATAGAAACCAGTTTAGACATCACTCAGAGATATGAATCAACTGTCTTTCTCGGCCCAACATCGATTATCTTGTGGTGACACCGCCACACCTGCCAATGCCCTTCAAAAAATGCTGTGAACAGCTGTCTCTTTTAGACAGTGTCTGCATCGATTGGCCAGCAGTGACATCCACATCAACAGTTTAAATAGGTTGTCAACAACTGTGTCTCTCAGCCAATCGTGTGCTTCATCAGTTAGCCTGCGGTGACATCCACCACATTATGGTGACACAGGCGCTGTGCTTCAGTATTGTTATCTATCCTCCAGACAGGACAGCTGAGCCCAACTAATTTGCTATGCTCTCTTTCTCTCCCTCCCTAAGTTTTCTTACTTTCTCTCAATTGATCTTGCCCGCTCTCTTCCTCTCTCTCCTCCCTCCCTCTCTCTCTCTCTGTCTCTCCCCTCTTCTCCCCATCCTTTATCTCTCATGCTAAACATATGATTCTGTTCAAGCTGATATGAATGTTAATACTATATGAGAGTGCTGCAGGAGGTGCAGGCACTGCTGTGGACGGGACGTTGTTGGGCTGGATCAGGGAATTGGTTTGGGGTAGCGTGCGGATTGGGGTAACCTGGGTGTCAGGTTTAGCTGTGTAACACCCTAAAAACTGTCAAATAGGAGACTGGAGGGACTGAAAGGGGAAACATGGAACAGTAAGGTGGGAGATGGCAGGAGAGGAGAGGAAAGGAAACGGAATGGTAAGGAGAGGACAGAAAATAACAGGGGAGGAGAGGAGAGGAAAAGAAAAGGAGATGCTAGGAGAGACAATAACAGGAGAGGACACTACAGGAGGGTATGGAGGGGTGCTCATGTCCATCATATCATATTACAAATGGACCAACTCAAGACCCAGAGACATCTGACCCTGAACGGTAGTAGAGACATACAGGTACTTCAAAAGAGGAGGTTAAGTTCAACTGAGCACACAGGAGGAAATAAAATACAATTGTATTGGCCACATGCCCATGGTTAGCAGATGTTATTGCGAATGTAGTGAAATGCTTATGCATCTAGATCCGACAGTGCAGCAGTATCTAACAATTTCACAACAAAACCTAATACACACAATCTAGTAAAGGAATGGGATAAGAATATATAAGTATAAAATATATGGATTAGCAGTGACAGAACGGCTAAGATGCAATAGATAGTAAAGAATAGATAGTGAAGGATACAATATCCATTATATACTGTATATATGAGATGAGTAATGCGAGATATGTAAACATTCTTAAGTGGCATTATTAAGTGGCTAGTGTTCCATTTATTAAAGTGGCCAATGGTATCAAGTCTGTAGGTAGGCAGCCACCTCTCAGAGCTAGTGGTGGCTGTTTAACAATCTGATGGCCTTGAGATAGAAGCTGTTTTTTAATCTCTCGGTCCCAGCTTTGACGCACCTGTACTGACTTTGCCTTCTGGATGGAAGCAGGGTGAACAGGCAGTGGTTCGGATGGTTATTGTCCTTGATGATCTTTTTTGCCTTCCGGTGACATCGGGTGCTGTGGGTGTCCTGGAAGGCAGGTAGTTTGCACCCTCTGGAGAGCCTTGCGGTTGTGGGCAGTGCAGTTGCCATACCAGGCGGTGATACAGCCCGACAGGATGCTCTCAATTGTGCACCTGTAAAAGTTAGTGAGGGTTTTCGGTGACAAGCCACATTTTTTCAGCCTCCTGAGGTTGAGAGCTCAATTTTTATGGAATGGTCTGGAATGGTCTGCCTACCTATTGTTATATGGCTCTTTCATACCGTCCCTAGGAGGGGTGCGTCACTTGAGTGGGTTGAGTCACTGATGTGATCTTCCTGTCTGGGTTGGCACCCCCACTTGGGTTGTGCCGTGGCGTAGTCTTTGTGGGCTATACTCAGCCTTGTCTCGGGATGGTAAGTTGGTGGTTGAAGATATCCCTCTAGTGGTGTGGGGGCTATGCTTTGGCAAAGTGGGTGGGGTTATATCCTTCCTGTTTGGCCCTGTCCGAGGGTGTCATCGGATGGGGCCACAGTGTCTCCTGACCCCTCCTGTCTCAGCCTCCAGTATTTATGCTGCAATAGTTTATGTGTAGGGGGGCTAGGGTCAGTTTGTTATATCTGGAGTACTTCTCCTGTCCTATCCGGTGTCCTGTGTGAATTTAAGTATGCTCTCTCTAATTCTCTCTTCCTCTCTTTCTTTCTCTCTCTCTCGGAGGACCTGAGCCCTAGGACCATGCCTCAGGACTACCTGACATGATGACTCCTTGCTGTCCCCAGTCCACTTGGCCGTGCTGCTGCTCCAGTTTCAACTGTTCTGCCTGTGATTATTATTATTTGACCATGCTGGTCATTTATGAACATTTTAACATCTTGACCATGTTCTGTTATAATCTCCACCCGGCACAGCCAGAAGAGGACTGGCCACCCCACATAGCCTGGTTCCTTTCTAGGTTTCTTCCTAGGTTTTGGCCTTTCTAGGTAGTTTTTCCTAGCCACCGTGCTTCTACACCTGCATTGCTTGCTGTTTGGGGTTTTAGGCTGGGTTTCTGTACAGCACTTTGAGATATCAGCTGATGTACGAAGGGCTATATAAATACATTTGATTTGATTTGATTTAGAGACGCAAACTCGGTCTCAACCCATAAGTCTTTACTGAAGACTCATCTCTTCAGTGGGACATATGATTGAGTGTAGTCTGGCCCAGGAGTGTGAAGGTGAACGGAAAGGCTCTGGAGCAACAAACCGCCCTTGCTGTCTCTGCCTGGCCGGTTCCCCTCTTTCCACCGGGATTCTCCGTCTCTAACCCTATTACAGGGGCTGAGTCACTGGCTTACTGGTGCTCTTTCATGTCGTCCCTAGGAGGGGTGCGTCACTTGAGTGGGTTGAGTCTCTGATGTGATCTTTCTGTCTGGGTTGGCGCCCCCCTTTGGGTTGTGCCATGGCGCCCCCCCCCTTGGATCTTTGCCGTGGCTATACTCGGCCTTGTGTCGGGATGGTAAGCTGGTGGTTGAAGATATCCCTCTAGTGGTGTGGGGGCTGTGCTTTGGCAAAGTGGGTGGGGTTATATCCTTCCTGTTTGGCCCTGTCCGGGGGTATCATCGGATGGGGCCACAGTGTCTCCTGACCCCTCCTGTCTCAGCCTCCAGTATTTATGTTGCAGTAGTTTATGTGTCGGGGGCTAGTGTCAGTTTGTTATATCTGGAGTACTTCTCCTGTCCTATCCGGTGTCCTGTGTGAATTTAAGTATGCTCTCTCTAATTCTCTCTTTCTCTCTTTCTTTCTCTCTCTCGGAGGACCTGAGCCCTAGGACCATGCCTCAGGACTACCTGACATGATGACTCCTTGCTGTCCCCAGTTCACCTGGCTGTGCTGCTGCTCCAGTTTCAACTGTTCTGCCTGTGATTATTATTATTTGACCATGCTGGTTATTTATGAACATTTGAACATCTTGGCCATGTTCTGTTATAATCTCCACCTGGCACAGCCAGAAGAGGACTGGCCACCCCGCATAGCCTGGTTCCTCTCTAGGTTTCTTCCTAGGTTTTGGCCTTTCTAGGGAGTTTTTCCTAGCCACCGTGCTTCTACACATGCATTGCTTGCTGTGTGGGGTTTTAGGCTGGGTTTCTGTACAGTACTTTGAGATATCAGCTGATGTATGAAGGGCTATATAAATACATTTGATTTGATTTTGATTTGAAGAGGCGCTGTTGCGCTTTCTTCACCACGCTGTCTGTGTGTGTGGACCATTTCAGTTTGTCGGTGATATGTACCTCGAGGAACTTAAAACTTTCCACCTTCTCCACTGCTGTCCCTTCGATGTGGATAGGGGGCTGCTCCCTTTGCTCTTTCCTGAAGTCCACGATCATCTCTTTTGTTTTGCTGACATTGAGTGAGAGGTTATTTTCCTGACACCACACACCGAGGGCCCTGTCCTCCTCCCTGTAGACTGTCTCATCGTTGTTGGTGATCAAGCCTACTACTGTTGTGTCGTCTGCAAACTTGATGATTGAGTTGGGGGCGTGCATGGCCACGCAGTCGTGAGGGAACAGGGAGTACAGAAGGGGGCTGAGAACACACCCTTGTGGGGCCCCAGTGTTGAGATTCAGCGGAGTGGAGATGTTGTTTCCTACCTTCACCACTTGGGGGCGCCCGTCAGGAAGTCCAGGACCCAGTTGCAAAGGGCGGGGTCGAGACCCAGGGTCTCAAGCTTAATGATGAGTTTGGAGGGTACTATGGTGTTGAGCTGTAGTCAATGAACAGCATTCTTGCAGCAATCAATCACAAGAGGGAGAAGAGAAAATAAAAAGTGATGTGGATATGAAAAGGAGGGGATTATAGAGGTGAGCTGGGGCATGGAGTGATGTGGAGGATAAGACATAAGGAAGAGGAGGAGAGGAAATCAGCCACTTTACCTTCAATTATGTGCTTTCTGTTGAGTCCTCTCTCTGTCTCCGCTCTGGAAAAGAACACAGAAGTAAATATACACACAGAAAAGTATACACAAAAGGGCACACACCAGTGCATGCACACACAAACACACACACACACGCACGCACGCGCGCGCACGCACGCACGCACGCACGCACACACACACACACACACACACACACACACACACACACACATACATACATACATACATACATACATACATACACACACACACACACACACACACACACACACACACACACACACACAGAGAGAGAGACACACAGACGCACAGATTTACAGTGACTAGAGCATTGAACTTGTCCCACAAGCCTCTAATGAGCTGTCTACAAATCGATGAATAGACAAGAGACACAACAGGACCTGGGAAGTGTCGGTAGCGACAAAACAAAGTTTATGGTCTGTCAGCACTGAAAATGCTATTCTCATAGTGGATGTCTGAGTCAATGAGAAACCGTCAGCAACATCATCCTCTTCTACCCAGCCCTCCCCCATTACTATCCATCTTCTCTCTTTCTTCAGTCCTTTCTTTGTCTTTCTCTCCTTATTTGTTTCTCCATGCCCACCCCCCTCTATTTTTTTAATATATGCCAGTTAACAGACACTTTCAGGCAAAGCAACTTACAATACCGCTTGAATACATTTTACACATGGGTGGCCCCAGCAGGACTCAAACCCACAACCTGGTGGTGACATGCTCTACTGACATGCTCTACTGACAGAGCCACACAGACTCTCTTTCTTGCTCTGAGAGTTGGGGACTGATATTCCAGGCACACAGAGAACTGTAGCGTGGGGCTGAGTCATCCTGGATCTCTGGCTGTGTTATTCTCTGTTATGTTATCGGCTCCCCCAGCTGTGTGTGCAAGTCTGTTCAGAGATGCAGAGAGCCTTGTCAGGCCCCAAACAGACTGCCAGGCTGGTTGTTAATCATCTCTCTCTCTCTCTCTCTCTCTCTCTCTCTCTCTCTCTCGCTGTGCACTACTTTTGGCCTGAGTATGTGCACATATCTTAGACACCCTCCTTCATCATAGTGCAAATCCAGCCTTTTGTGGCTCTAGTGCACTGTAAAGGGAAGAGAGTTTTAGTTGAGATTTAACCTGCAGACACGGCAGAGTCAGTAGCAGGAACGACTCCGACCTGACCAATTATCTAGATCCTCATTAGGAACCTCAAATAGACAGGATATGTCTAATAAAGAGAAGATGAACAGGTTAGAGCTCACTGATGGATGATCCTGTTCAACTTCTGTCAAGACAGAACTCAGACAGAACTCAGACAGAACTCAGACAGATCTCAGACAGAACTCAGACAGAACTCAGACAGATCTCAGACAGAACTCAGACAGAATTCAGACAGTATACGGTATAGGAGAGCCTCAGTACGTTCAAAGATCTATCCTACTTCACGCACCTCAGAATCACATTGGCGTGGTGCTCAGAATGTCTGAGGAGGAACATACTTACTTTCCTCCCCAGTAGAGCTTGGTGGTGATCACCAGACTCGACCTCCTACATGAAGACAAAGGGAGAGAGATCAGCCAGACAAACAGAGGGAAAGACATGGACATCCTTATCCTGATGAATATAGCCTTATGTAATGTCTTAATACTGTAGGGGAGTCAACAATATGGATCCTTCAGCTTTTTATACATGGTATTCAAGTATGAAGAAAAGTATTCTGGGACAGGTTCTCTGAACTTTGATAGGATACAGTGTATCTACTCAAAGTAAAGTCAAATCCCCATTGCTTGGCTGTTTAATGTTTCAATCGGAGGCAGTGAACCGACATGAACTGAAGAACTGGAGACTGAAGACGTTATGATTGGAAATGTACATTGGAAAAATGAAGCAGCAAAGATGTATGAGATCAGTATGTGCTGATAGCTGAGGCCTGACCACCTACCAGCCTTTGCATAGCCAAGAACACATAACTTTCCTCTGGTTGCCATGGTTACTGCTGCAGACCTATTTAGCAGATGGGTGGATGAGTTATATTGGTGATGGAATTGAGATAAATCTGTGGTTTGATTAATGGTAGACTAACGGTAGATTAACGTTTGTTAGCTGGCCCCGTCTCCCCCTCTCTCTCTCTCTCTCTCTCTCTCTCTCTCTCTCTCTCTCTCTCTCTCTCTCTCTCTCTCTCTCACACACACACTCACACACAGACAGACAGACAGTCAGATACACACAGTTTAAAGATGATACATACCTCCAGCACTTTTTCTTGATGATGTTCCCCAGGATTATCTCGGCTCTGTAATAAAGCAGGGAGAATAACTCTAAGGGCGTGTGTGTGCGTGTGTGCGTGTGTGTGTCTACATGGTAGTAGCTGAGACAGACAGACAATACAGTTGTCATTTAATTAGCCTGTTTGTCAGCGGTGCCGGTGAATAAACAAAAGGCCAAGACCAAATGGTGCACAGAAAGCTGCAAAAGAAGCTTTTTCTGATCAAGCGCGTGCCAAATTACGGGACCACATCAGCAAACCTACCACATCATCCTCGACTGACGAAACACCATCGCAAGTGGAAGCTAGTAGTCATACTTATGCATCAGCTAGCACTAGCAACCTCACAGTCCCGGGCAGAGAACTCACTGCCTGGGCCCGACAATGACAGTGGCCTTGCTCCACCTCTACTTCCTCCCCTGGAGAATAGTGACTAGTGAAGACCTCCTTCTCCTCTTCCTCTCCCAGAAAAGCAAGCTGATGACTGCCAGAGACCCAGCGGCTAGTGGACTGGTTTTACGCAGCACAGACTTTATTTCAAAGTTGTGCGAGAGCAGAAGTCGGCTAAGGTAGGCTTTTGGCCTACAGGACAGTTCTATAGTCCCAAAAATATTTTGGTTACTGATTAGTATGCTGTTGCATTGACAATTTGTTTTACAATCTGCAATGTTTGAATTTTCCCCTTTAATTACTGAACAAGTAAGTACTGTGCATTATTGCCGCAGGCCAGCATTCTGAATAGCAGCATTGCGACACCGTAGGCCTATAGCTTTGTAAAACATAAACATTAGGCTTAACATGAGGAAATGGCGACCAAATACAAACAAACATGTATCCATTAAAGGAAATCTATAGGCTACTACAAGCACTAGCACCTGACTGGCACAGCGGTCTAAGAAACTGCATCTTAGTGCTAGAGGCGTCCCTATAGACACTGGTTTGATTCCAGGCTGTATCACAACCAGCTGTGATTGAGAGTCCCATAGGGTAGCGCACAATTGGTCCAGCATCGTCCGGGTGAGGGTTTGAAAAATAAGAATTTGTTCTTAACCAACTTGCCTAGTTAAATAAATAAAAACATCATCTGATAGGCAGCCGCATAGATCTCGAAATTTCAGAACCATGGACAGCGATTGTCTGTTCTTTGTGAGTGGCTGACGGGGAAACTGTGCTACGCTAGTGGTGCTACACATCGGTAGGTGACTTTACAATGTCAAGTGCTTGAGCATTGATAAAGCGTTCCAATCTGTTGCTAAATCCAACCAACCCAGAACGCTGCGTTTAGAAGTCATTCGGGAACATAGCACGTTTAATACTGTATAACAGGAACTACTATTAGAATTTGATCAAATGAACCATTCCGCATTATCAATGCTCTCCATATACACTGTATGCATCCTGTACTACGTTCAATCATGTGTGCATGGAAGTATAAATGTACTAGTGTGGGTGCCAGCTTGTTTCAGCCTTAGCTGAATTCTCGGTGTCTTGGCAAGGCAACTATGTTGAATACATAAACAGTCTGGCATGCACCCACGCTGTAAACCTACTTGCTTTAGAACTAATCCCATTCCATATGGTTGATTCACACCACTGTCAGCTTGGCTGACCCCTACACTGCTTTGCTTTATCTTGGTCAGGTCGCAGTTGTAAATGAGAACTTGTTCTCAACTAGCCTACCTGGTTAAATAAAGGTGAAATAAGAAAAACAAATAAAATAGCCATTCCTGTCCTCTGGTTTCAGGTAGGTAGGTAATATGTATTCAGATCACACTCACTTCCCCCCAGCGTAAACTTCGGCTGTGTCGAAGAGATTGACCCCGTTCTCGTAGGCGATGGTCATCAGCTGCTCAGCCACCTGAGAAACACAAGAGGCTTTATCAACCCAGGAGAGAACAGAGAGCTGGCAGCTGAGAGGCAATCGGCAGAGACAAAACAAGAGAAAAGATTTTTGAAACTCAAAATGAAACTGAGCAGTTCTCTGTAGCTCAGTTGGTAGAGCAAGGGCACTTGCAACGCCAGAATAACGGGTTTGATTCCTGGACATCATGTATGAACACACATGACTGTAAATCTATTCAGATCAAATCATCTGCTAAATAGCATATATTGTACTGGGTAGAATTCAGCAAAAACAAATGAGAGAAATACATTTTGGTTGGGATTTGTGCCATGCCAACGTTAACATGTGGAAACAGTGACAGGGAAACTAAGGGAAACTAAACCAAAGCATGGATTGTTGTCAAACCAACGTGTCATTTGGGTGAACTATCCCTTTTTGTACTATTTCAATGTTTTAGTAGCTAAATGAATGTTGTCTTGTTATCTAGTTTGTGGGATCTCCCTGTTACTATACATAAAATACACAATATCAACACCCTGTAATTTCCCCACAACACTTTGTCAACATCATTCTACTTTTTGTACCTGCAGGCCACTTTCACAAGGACAATGCAGTCTACCAGTATCAGCGTCTCCAGTAGACAAATGTCACAGTTCAATGCCCTCACTCCACCAGTGTGTGTGTATGTGTGTGTGTGTGTATGTGTGTGTGTGTGTGTGTGTGTGTGTGTGTGTGTGTGTGTGTGTGTGTGTGTGTGTGCTTGGCATGCACGTGTATGCGTGTGTCATGTATGTAAATGTGTGTGTGTGTGTTTGTTCAACTGTGTGTGAACTGTCTTCATGTCCTTCTCTCTGTCCACGTGTGAGCCAAAAAGCCTCTGGGGTTTTGGCCCATGGATCTGAGAGGCATCAGGGTGAGGGAGTGATAAGGCAGAGGAGGTCTTGGTGCTAACAGGAGCTGACTGGGAAGGAGATCTGTTTTGGGATGACCACACTAACCAGGGGTCCGGGATAGCTCAGTTGGTTGAAATGCTGCGCTGGTAACACCAGTGTTGTGGGTGCAATTCCTTAACGGTCTCATGCATAGCTTGTAATTTGAATCCTGACTTACCTCATCTGAAATCTGACCTCCAAACGTTACCCAAGTACCTAGGAAAAATACATGTCAAAGTCATAATTCTGGAACAAAAAAAGCCATTTGTGCAAAATGGAACATTCTAATCTATACTTTAAACCCCTATATGTTGATAGTGATAGAAAGTGTCACCACAAGTCACCCAATTGCTAACTTTGGACACAGAAATATGACTAACACTCTCAAATCCAACATCTAACAAAACATGTGAAAGGTCAGAGGGCACAGTAGGATAAGTTCTGGCAGGTTCAGTACTCCTCTTGTTTCTCTCCCTGTCACAACCCTGGCCTCGACTATACTTACCCATGATTCACCACTGCTAAACCCACCCTGGGTGGAGCTGCGTGTGTGTGTGTGTACGTGTGAGTCCTTTCATGTGTGTGTGTGTTATGATGCTAACTTTGCTCCCGGTCTTTGCATGGTAAAGCTACAGCCCCTCTGTCCTTGTCAGAATTGCCTAGCATCACCCCAAAATAATTCAGTTACTGTGTGTTTACTGTTTGTTGACTTCTCCCTTTACCCTCAATTACCCCCTCAGTGTTTCAGCTGGGTCATTAGAGTTGCTGTACAAGGCAATAGGCGAGTATGACTTATTTGCCTTGCTCAAAAGCACAAGGATGACTTTATATTGTACTATTACTGCACACACACACACACACACACAAACACACACACACACACACATACACACACACACACACACACACACACGCACAGAAGACAAACACAAAGAGAGTGTTTATCTGTCGGGTTGCCTGATAACATCATGAAAATGATGCGTATGCATCAATGGGGCCGGAAGCCGTGCTTGTTATGATTCTGAACGGACAAATAGCTAGCAACAATGACAAGAAGCTCCCATATGGGGAATCGTAGGTGGCTCGTTTCATTTTTTCTTGTTCTTGATACCATGTCTCGTTTTGAAGTGTTTTGACTACTTTCATGTCAATGTTAATATGGTTCAAATTTGGCAGCTAGCTAAACAACAACTGCAACAGTGTATTTGAGAGACAACATGTGCTCCTTTTTCTAAGCAAGCTCCGTCTGTTTTGCCCCGTAGTTGTGCACTAGTCGATTCTGTTGCTAAACAACCAATCCGTGTATGGTATAGTTGCTTAAGTATTCATAAGGCAGATGAATTAAATCAATCCTATCAAAGTTGTGCATTAGATATGGGTGATAATTGAGCAGCTTGTTTTCTGAAACCAGGAGCACTGATTAAATATTAACAAGAATAAGATTAAATTACTGTAAATAGCTGCACACTGTCCCTCCACACTCAGAGTATAGAAGATGCAAAACTTTGCCTCTCTGTATCTATGTCACTGGCACACACACACACACACACACACACACACACACACACACACACACACACACACACACACACACAGGACATAATGTGTAACAGAGGTTACACATGGATGCTAATCAAATCATTAGCGATTTGTCACTAATGCTAATTAAACATACTCACCGAGGCCCAAACAGGAAACACGCAGGCCTGATTTCCCCAGGTTGCTGTGGAAAACACATCCCATAAAGTTATTGAGATGAAGAAAACTAGTGTTGCGTGTTCATGATACTAGAAACACACACACACACATACACACACATCCTCTTGCCTCTTGACAATCTAACAATGGCATGCTATTAGATGGGATGTAAACACATGAGACATGTACACAATTCACTGGCAGCCATTTGCTCCGTTTTGCGCCAAACAATTGAAAAGGAACAGAAAATCAATTGTAGTCGCTGCGCGGAGCGTTTAATAATGATCACTGTGACCTTTATTGACCTCCTCATATTTGATCAGGGAGAATCATTGGAACACGAGGTCACCTCTGTCGCTGGTCCAATCGTTGAATCAGAACTGAGAAATTACTGGGAGAAGAGAGTTGATTTAGCCCATCTATCACACACTACACTCTCACATTGGATTTTCTCTGGCCCTGAAGCATTGTGATTTCTCTGGCCCTTGAGTGCTATATGGGCTGATTGGACTTGTTTCATTACTTCATACTGTACCTCTGTGGGGTTTGAAATTATATGTGTGATTTTGTACAAAACAATAACTATTTTTTGTTGTTTAGTAAGCCATCAATCTTTTTTCAGTCTATTATGTTTTTTTTTCTAAATCAGACTCTTAAAGAAATACACACAGATATTTGTATTTATTTCACCTTAATTTAACTAGGAAAGTCAGTTAAAAACAATGTCTTATTTTACAATAGGGTTCTACACCCGGCAAACATTCCCGTAACCCAGACAATGCTGTGCCAATTGTACGCCGCCCTGGATCGAACCAGGGTCTGTAGTGACGCCTTGAGCACTGAGATGCAGTGCCTTAGACTGCTGCGCCACTCGGGAGCTCTTACTCACATACAGTATACACACATGCACGCACGCACGCTCACATGCACACAATTTCGCACACACAACAGAGATAACAGACAATTCTACCCTAAAACATTACATTGTTATTGTCTGCCTCAGGAACACAACACGACTATCTGTAGCATCTCCCACCATCACCACTGCAGTGCTATTTTATTACTCTAATACGACTGCAATCGCAAACACTTTCACATTTATCTCTCTCTCTCTCTCTCTACCTACCCACCCTCTCACCCCCCCTCCCTCCCACCCCCCCTCCCTCCCTTTCTCTCGCCCCCTCACCCCCTCTCTCTCGCCTCGCCCCCCCCCCCCCTATCTCTCTCTCTCTTTCTTGCTGTCCCACTGACCATTAACTCTCTCACAGTATACCTCTGATCTATGGCTCTCTTCTAAAGCCTAATTTATTCCAAGCTA